>NW_017304269.1:1865270-1876954 GCF_001594115.1 Trachymyrmex septentrionalis | reverse complement strand
GATTAACGCCACGAGATTCATATTTCGCGTCTCGTTACGAAAACTCGACGGATCGTAAGGAGAAAATTAGCGATGTAAGAATTGATTTTTCCTTAACCCTTCGCAGCCTTATATCGAATTTGTTTATTTATTTGCGCATCGATAAAGAAATTACAAAGTGAATAATGATGACTACATTTAACGTAATGTGACGATGTTGCTTAATAATTTTGTGTTAAATTGATAGTCAACGTTTCTTAGCATCAAAACTGACACAATTTATAAGTAGATGAACGAATAATATAAAAATAATACGTTTTTGAAGTATAAATTCTAACGATGAATGAACAAGATATGTGTTAATTTAATATATCGTAAATGTTAATTCTACTAAACGAAAGTTTACTTCCAAATTGTATTAGTATTATTCTTTTGTGTTTATCTTCTTGAATGACATTTGTGTTACATTCTAATTTCATCCAGAAAAAGGTTTCTTCGATTCAAAGAAATGTTTCTTTGCTATACGGTTGAAGAAAAAATGTCTTTGATTTGAACATCACTTTTTAAAATTAAATAAATTTTTTGCATTTGATTTCAAAAAATGTTCAAATCGAAGAAATTTTTCCTTTAACTGTATAACAAACAAACATTCCTTTGGATCGAAGAAACCTTCCTCTGGTTTACCTTGTATTAAATTAGCACATAAATTTGAATGGATCGTAGACACGTGAAACGCTAAATTTAGCACAAATTTTCGATGCAGTAGATATTACAAAACACACATACCCAAAATAATACAACCAGCCGTTTGATAATAATTACCAAAAATTTAAAAAGTAACATTAATTTGTTTTTTGGTTATACTAGCCAAGTATTTTATTCAAATTATTTCACTCAACATTTAGTAGCTATTACCAGATTCTTTTCCCAGTATAACAAATACATTTATTACGTAATTCCATCGTTTCATTGAAAAGAAAAAAACAAGTCAAGTTGAGCTCGATATAATGCATTGGGATATAACCTGTTGCGTAATTCTTTAAACATTCAAATCTATTCGCGGTTATAATCGCGATAAACTCTATTTTTGAGATCTCTACAAACTCCTTCGGATAATGAAAATTCTTTGATTCACCAGCCAGTTAGATCAAATAAAATTGAGAACGAAATACTTGATTTTCGTTCATTTGCGAGAAATAGTTTGAATGAAAGGAATCAATATCGATTGCGGGCGAATGAGAAGTTAAGCGACGTTCAATCGCGAGATTATTCGCCGGAGTTTAAATGAACATTGGTAAAACAACGCCGAAAAGCCAATCAGACCGACGAGATATTTAGTTCCTACTTTAATTCGTTGATTTCCACATTTTACACGCTTTCTTAATTTCTCGCGTCTGTTTCCAATTTCTTCGTCGATCCGGCGTACCTAATCTTCAACGTAACCTCTGGTTAAGATTATTTAATTAAGCCAAGAGATTCAATGCAATGAATTTACTGGATTAAGCTTTTTCCCTTTTTCTCTGGAGTAATCAAATTATTGGGATTCGCCGTGATTCTTTCTATCCTCGATCGTTCTATCCTCGACTTTTTCGTCGCGTGTCCAGAAATCGCCGTTTTTTTTTTTGCGACTGTGCTGTTTTTCCCGAAATAACGAATCGCAGGTTAATACCTTTCCCGTTTTTCGCCGCTCTCGCGTTTTGTCTCTTCCGCTCGCTCTTTTCTGACCCCCATTCCAGCCATTAACGCGTCGAATTTCGCGCTGCTTGCGAGCTTTTTTCCTCCCCCCCCCCCCCTCGGGGCGGATTACGCAGCGCTTTCGCTGCGAGCAATCGATAATCTCGTCCTATTGTAGAGAAAAATAGTTTCGTTCGACGAGCGTAATCTACGAGCAGCGGCGGGATGGAGAAGAATTGACAAAGAAAGGGGGATAGCGACAATATGAAACGAATAACGAATTCCAACCGCGAAAATCGACAAGTACGGAGAAGATATCAATAATTTGTATCTCCCGAAAAGGACAAATTCGAGATTTGCATGAGAAAATCCGAAATTAAATTTAAACCGGCAGTTCTTTTTTCTCGTCGGGTCTTTGTGCACTTTGGAAATTAATATACACGGAAAGGATGATTTTGCAGAAGTATTTTAAAATTTAGCAAGATACAGAAAAATTTAAATTATATTTATTGTCTAAGTGAAAATTATTATTTATATAATATATTCTGTCTAATTGATGAAAAATCCATACACAGAAAGAACGATTTTGATGAAATATTACAAAATTTAACTAATATACAGATCTGAAAATAATTTGTTGAATTAGAAGAAAATAATTATGTAGAATATACATGCTAGTTGCTGCATAATCGAAACTGGCAGCGTTGCTCATCATGTTTGAAATTTCTAACGTAATTATTTCAACATTATTTTCAGATCTGTATTAGTTAAATTTTTTAACACTTCATCAAAATCGTTCTTTCTGTGTATGGATTTTTAATCAATTAGACGGAATATATATAATTTTCATTTAGACAGTAAATATAATTTAAAACAACGTTTTAATAAATTTTTTAATTTTAATAAAGAAAACGTAATACAATAAAAACACTTTTTTAAATTGCATACATTTATTATTATCTAAATGAAAATTCTACTTTATATAAATTTCTTTTAAATTTATTTTTAAATTAAATTCTATATTTTTATATATGCAATAATAACTATTAATGTAAATTATCTTTGCTTGATTTAACTTTAATGTAATATAATGTACCTATACGGTATAATATAATGTAATATAATGTAATGTAATGTATATATTAAAAAATAAATTTATAAAATTAAAAAATTGTTTTCTGTGAGAACACAAATATACATATGTATCGAATGTTTACTCGTTGTTTATTTTCGCGTTTGCCTGAGCCGCCGTTATTTCATCCCATCGCTACTCGAGCTGCCGTTTCGTCGCACGTGTTTTACAATACTTCGCTTGTCCATGTTTTTCTCTTTTTTATTTCACGGGGGAGTCGGCATTAAGTCCATTGTCGAGTTCGATGTATGTTGGCAGAGTTTTAATTAAACGCTCGAACAACCGGCGCGACGTATGTTCCCCTCCTCTTGGGACCGATGTTCGACATCTTGATTAATTAAATACCCTCGCTCACATGCGTCGCTGAATGCCTTATCATCGCGATATGGTCAATGTCGATGTGAAACTGCAGATCGAACATCGGACGAAGCGTACGAAACGAACACTAAAGAATAAACTACGAATCTGATGATTCAGCGATAAATAGTGCTCAATTTAATGATTAATTCATATTAAAAGAACAACAGTTTCGGTGCAACTTCGAGCCATCTTCAACGACGATAAATAAATGCGAGGAAAAGGTTAAGGGGAAGATGAGAGACAAAGTCATCTTTAGATTGCCATAGTTAAAAGTTGTACTATTTTATCGTAGGTGGAACGAAAAAACGCCGAGACAGAGAGGCAGAAATGTGACTCCAAATTTATCCAATCATATCAGGAACGGAAACCAATATGATTTAATAAAAATGCAAGTTACTGATTTATTATTTTGCATTTATTTCATAAAACTGATGAAGAATAATAAAATACAATATATTACATGTAATAAAATTAGGAAGATAAAATTAGAGAGATATGTGCACCGTAATATCCTCCGACAAGGTCTGAATGATACTGCTATTTTCGTCTCTTCTTATTTTATCTTTGACTTTTGATTCACTCGGATTTTACGATATTCTTAACCTGCGGATGCACATTTCATATTTTAATGTAATAATCGGCACTTTTAAATCATAAAATCCGCAGATTAAAAACAAAATAATGCTGAAATATAAAATTAGAAACATCGCCGGTCAAGAAAATCATAAAAACATATCTGAGTCAATCGGAAGAAGACAAAGGTGTTAAAATAAAAAAAAAGAAAAGCTAAAGAGACATAAAAACTCTACCATTCTTATATTCAGATATTATTGAGAATATCGCCGATATATTCCTCCACAAATTTTGCCTTATAATTTTATTATACATTGTATTACAATACATATTACCATTGTTGCTTGTTTATTATTCCCCATCAGTTTTATCAAGTACGAATCCGAAAAACCTATTTCCGCAAATAAGTCGTCTTAGATCCAGCATTTAATAAAAAAGATGTAGATTATACGCGTTCTACAAAGCTCTCTCTCGCAGCGCTTTATAACGCGTAATCTCCATTTTCATGGTAGAAAAATAAGCTCGCTCGGAAAAATAAGCTCTCCATTTTTCGCAATAATCTCCGCCCGTTTGTACTCAGCTCCTCTTATATCGTCTGTCGCGCCGCGTGTTCCGGTCGGGCTATCGATTCCGGAATAAATAAACTTATTCCATCAATCTACCTAAAAAGGGATCCCGCTCTCCTCCTCCTCCTCCCCCCCCCTGCCCCACCTCTTCCCTCCTCCGCAAAGCTCAAGAGACGACGACGGGGTCCAGTGATAGACCGAATTACCGACTGCCGCGAGTAGATACGGCCGAATCGACGGCCACCCGCTCCCATAAATCTTGTCTTATCCCGGGCCGCAGATAGAGATGAATTACTCGACCCCGGTGGCGCGACGCGGCTCTATTAACGCAGATTGCATTCGAATGCAAATCGGAATGCAATGCGGATTACTTCCTCGCTGACGCGACGCGACGCGAACCGGACGAATCGTTCGCGATTACATCGCGCGAATTGTATTCTTCGCGCAATGATATTCTCGTGTGAGATTCTGTGGAAAATCTCTCTCTCTCTCTCTCTCTCTCTCTCTCTCTCTCAAAATTAAATTTTCTCTTCTTCAAAATTATTTTATAATTACAACATCTCATCTTGAAGAAAAACTTTCTTTTATATTTCTCTTAAAAGTAAGTTTGAAGATTACCTTAAACAAAAGTTGAAATTGTCCAAATTCACGTTACAAAATGTTACAATTCGAGTTGTAAAATAAACATAAATCAAGTGGATCGTTTCTTGTTCCTGGAACGTTGCAAAAAAAAAAAACATTTCTGGAACTAAAGCTGTAACGTTCCTAACATTGCTGGCAAGTTTTACAAATGTCGCAGAAACGTTGCAAATATGACGTCGCATATGTAAGGTAACCGACTCAGGAAGATTCTAATTTCTGGGATGTTACCAAAACATTTATGCGACAAAAACGCAAAACGTCGCAAAAATGTTGATGCAACATAATGTTTAGTAGGTAGACAATGAGTTTTGTACTAAATGTAATAGTTTAAATAATATTCAACAACAACCAAAAATTACATTCTAGATTTCTCTCTCTCTCTCTCTCTCTCTCACGGGCGCTCGCGTTAATGTAATATTTGATGAAACCTGTTATGTTGCGAAAAATAGGTAGAAAGTGTAAAAGAATGCACGAGTAGAATATAATAGCGATGTAACGACATTCTACAGGATGTTTCCGAATTAAATCATCAAACTTAAAATATGAATTTAAGATCTTAAAGCAAACAAAATTTTCCTCTGAAAGTTTGCTCGAAAACACTTCGTTTGAGAGATATTGACTTCTAAACTTACAGAAATTACAGAAATGAATAATATCGATTCCCTTTATTGGTTTACAATGACTAAATTTTAATTGTTAAATATTTTATTCAAAATGATGACCACAGTCCTGAGACAAGCATTGCATCTATCGATGAGAGAATGCGTGGCTTATTAATATTGTGCATCTGAAAGGCATTGTACAAATGAAAGGAGCTTTACAGTGCAAATGAAAACCTATAAATAATCTTCAATCTTCAAAACAAAATTAAGAGATATTTCGACATAATTTATTCTTATAACGCTGTTAAATCAATAATGTCAAATTATACCCACAATTTGAGTTATTTAATTATTTCTATAGATCGTCACATCACTACTATTCAACATGTCGTTAATTTAACTAAAACAAAGTGAAGTTAAACAGTTTAATTTAAGAGAATGTATTAAATGTGTGACTCTCAAACTTAGTTTATTATTTAAGCGTATATATTAATATAGACGTTGTTTACTTTCAAACTAACTACGAAATTGATTTACATTTTGACACACATGAAGGTTAAAAATAAAAAAATGTTATTTAACTCAAGGAATTGAGTTATCGCTCTTCCTTTGATATTTAACGATGATATAATTCTGTAATTTATTTCAAGTCAATAAGTTTGTTCTTTTTAATTAAAAGTTATTGCATAATTCATCTTTCTTCATTTTTTCTCATTGAAAAAAAAAAAGAGAAAATCTGAATCGTAAGAAGTTCAGTTAAAAAGAACAAGCCTAATAAATGAAGTATTTGTGGGCAAACTTCTAAAACAAATTTTATTTGTTTTGAAGACCTAAATTCATATTTTAAATTTGGTTTAATCCGGGAACATCCTGTATATTCTGAAATTATAGTATATAGCATAACAATTAGATAGAGGAGAGTTGTTGAACACATGTCGGTCGCCTAAAATATATCTCATCGATATTTTATATTTTTATTTAATATAAGCAGTATTTAATGACATGTGAAATAAATGTGAAATGAGTAATACAAATAAAAATTTAATTGGTTACTCGTTACGTACATTAACGACACTTTTAAACAATTTGAAACGGATGTTAATGTTCGATCAATTGATAATAATTATGTAATTATGCAATTTTATTTTGATTTTTTATATTTTCGTAAAAGAAAGTTTATTGTAAAATATTTTATATAATATATCACAAATTCCTAAATCGCCCTCCCCCCACAAATTTTACTGTAATAAATTACATTAATGATACTAACAATTAATAATAATAAAATAATAATAATTGCTATAAATAAAAATATATCAGTTACAAAAATTAATTCAAGACAGATTTATTTCTTTAT
The DNA here is from genome assembly GCF_001594115.1 of Trachymyrmex septentrionalis. Classification (NCBI taxonomy): domain Eukaryota; kingdom Metazoa; phylum Arthropoda; class Insecta; order Hymenoptera; family Formicidae; genus Trachymyrmex; species Trachymyrmex septentrionalis. The sequence continues at coordinate 1,870,069 of NW_017304269.1, read as the reverse complement.
CTTTAATTATTGTTATTTGCTAATTATTAAATATTTATTCTTTCAATAAATTATTAATAAAATAAGTATTTATAGTTAATAATTCCTTTTATCAATCTTATATTTTTAATTATTTCAACTCATAAATTCGTTACTTTTAAAGATGGTACAATTTAGAAGATCTACAGGTACGATTAAGACGACCGGTTGCTTAAATTATTCTTTTCGCAGTACATTGCAAGAAAGCTTATAATAAATTAATTTGTTGTTGGCAAAACACATTAAATGCATTATGTAATAATAATTTATAGGTATCTGAAGCATCAAGCTACAATTTCCTACGTTCATTTATGTACAAATCAAATACCAATCAATACCAATTACGAAACACAAGAAAAAAACTTAAATGATTCGTTGGCAATTTTTCTCAATATCTTCGCATAAAATATTTAATTTTATCGATAAATATATAGCAGCGCGTAAATTCGTAAACACTGACATTACGTATTTTCCTTAAATCTGCTCAAATCATCTGTCCCATCAATTTACGATGCATGCGATCCTTCGTTCGACGATTTGGTATTAAAATTCAAGTACCACATAATTTCGTTTCAAATTGGGTCAATACGGTCCTTCCCCGGAATGACCTTGAAAAGATTAAACCTGCGCACGCGCTGGCTAAATTTTCCTGGCAATTATTCGACTCTCGTTATCAAACAGTGATGACCAATCGACCGGTGATTATAGACATCATCGCGTGTCACGTTCGCCGGCCATAATTCGCTGTCGCATTATTATTCATGTCTTTCCTGCAGGATCACGCGCCATTTAACGTATCAGTCTCACGCTGCCTGGGACGTCGCGGAATATATATGTGATTATAATAATAAGGATCGATTTCTTTAGCACCTCTTTGCACCGTCAAAACATGTAACGATTCAAAATTATCTTACATTTAATTTATCCTTTTGGAGATGTCAAAAGTGACTTTTACAATTTAATGGATCTTGAAATCCGGTTTCTAGAATAACTCATGATAGAAACACAACGAGAAAAGAGATACATGCGATAATAATCTATTATTAACATACAGATTGTTATATTATTACAGGTTTTCTATGTAGAAGAAAATTTCAAAATTTATTTGCGGAGTATAGTATTTATTTCACTGAAATAAATCCTTATTTAAATATAATAAAATTTTATTAATATAAAATTTTATTTATAGCAAATAAACTATATTTTATTTTTTTACAATTAATGAGACAAATGAGATATATTTCAACTTCACAGAAATATAAGTCGTTATCACACAGAAAATTTTTTTATGACCAATAAATATCAAAGAAAACACGTAATATTTGCTTTTAAATATTTAGAATTTTTCTCAGTATATATACTAATAGAAAAAATATACTAAATTTTAATAAATATTTATTTAAATAGCTAAATATTTACTAAATGTAAGCATATATTTATATTTGATACAGAGAGATAAGAACTATTTGATTAAACTATAATTTTTTATTTAACATTTATTTACGATAAGTAAATGTTATGATTTATGTTATTATTCGCGATACAATTATTTTTATTTTCTATCACTCACTAAATTTATCTAGAGCTTTCAACTAATTGTAAGCTTGCGTCAATTCTTCCAATTATGTTCCTCTATTAAGAACAAATTTAACTCTTTTCTCTATTTTCTAATGTAATTTTACTCATTTTATAAATGTGTTATTTATTAAGCTATTATTAGTATATTATTATCATTATTATCATCGTTTCATACGTTATTAGATATTAAATGCCGCTACTTTTTAATTTGCCAATTCTTTTATAGATTGTAATATCATTATACACAATTTCTGTATATAGTTCGAGATAACATTATTTCTCTTCAATCACTGAACAATACCTAGATATTTTATTGCAAGTTTGTATAAATTATTCTAATTAAATTTCAATTAAATATTCCTATTCGATTAAAATTTAACTCCTTTTTTTCCTTCTAAGCCAATTTAACCTTTTTATAGACGCGCTACCTATTGAAATATTATTACGCTGTATTCATTATTATTTATTAAATTATTCTTAATTTTTGCAAATTTATTCTTTCCCCTCGTCAGGTATTCAATCAGAGTTCGGTCAATTTACGACCGTCGCCGATCGAATCTTCCTCTTCGACGAGCAACTCGATCGAGACCTTCTCCTTGATAAATAAGGATCATCCCGGTGGTTTGTGTGATGAAGTAGACAGGACAAGTTTGGCAGCAGCTACAAATTTCTGGTGCTCAGCCCATAGCGGTATCTCGGGTGCGAGGCCCATAAACTCGTGTCATTAATCATTTTCCCCGGGGTGGAGTGCATATTACTACCGAGGGGTTCTTAACCGATCGGTCGGTGATGAGTTATCGATATTACGTGCGACTCCTACCAACAACCGGCACGGGGTTAGTAGACGAGCGGAGCTTTATGACCGAAATTTGTAACGGGGCGTCCCGAGAAGACGAAACGGTACTTTGTACCCGGGCGAAGAGCTCGCGAGTACTTTGACGAGAGTAACTGCGCGAGGATGCACGACTGTTGACGCTAGTACGAGCGCGAGATGAAAACCAAATAATTACTTTCTCTCGTATGAGCGCAAGATCGTACTACGTATAAGGGGAGACGTAAAGGAGATGGAACTGCCTGATAAAAATGTAGGAGGAAAATCTGAAATTTCCATCTCTAAAGACGTCTCTTCTTTAATTCGCGAAAAATGAGAAACACTTCACGTCGACTCATCATTTTGTTTCGAGAACTTTGGATTTCACAGCAGCAGCTGTATTTCGCAAACGCGAAATTTATTTAGACAATTCGTAATGCTATTACTCAGATAAAAATTGGAGATGATAGATTATTTTTTATTACATTGCGTAGATTAGATTTATAAATGTTAATCAAGTTAGATTTTTATTTTTTTTTATTTTATTTGTTATCAGGATACCTTTCAGTAATCTGTGTTTTCGTACTTCTCTCTCGTCAATCTCTCTTTCGTCCTTAAAAGTTCTCGTTCCTGCAACGTTATCGCTTTATTGGAAAAAGGACTGTAAATCACATTAATTAGACAAATTAATCTCTTCCTCGAGATGCCTTACGCCAAGATCTTAAACTGTCTTTGACTGATCTTAAACTACGTACAAAGTGCAAGTGGCTTAAATAAAAATAAAACGATTTTAGTTTTCACGTCTTTCCAAAAATTGGATACTACAATTCGGACTGTCGTTCCTTTCTCGATTATTCTCGATTCGTCTCGCAGGGATAACTCGGAGTTTGTGGTGAGTTCACCACAATTTCTTTGAGGCCGCTTCTAGGAGAAGTTTATCGTTATCGACGAGAGAACGGCATTGCCTGTGTTGCTTGCCGAGCCGCGAAAAGGCCGGGCCGTCCAGCCATGAAACGCGATTTCGTCGCTCCGACTCACAGTGCATCTCCCCTCGATGAAATTTTGACAAAAAATACTTATCGGTTTTCTATCGAGTTCTCGTCCGTATTATGGTTCGCAGAGAAACGTATAGTAAAAATAAACTTTACAAATATCCAGTTTCCCAAATATCGAGATCTGAATTTAGAGCGTGAAATAAAATTTCGTGAGATAGTAACTCGCCAATCTCTGCTATTGCAATAAAGTATTTAAAATGGAAGGTCTCTGGTGTTTGTATTTCTGAAAAAGGAAAATAAGAATCGAGCGCAACTTCGCTAAACAATTAGTTTATAATATAATTACTTTCGCTCGTATACGCGCAACATCGTACTATATAGGTATAACGGAAGACATAAAGGAGATAGAACTTGATAAAGATAAAGGAGGACAATCTGAAATTTTTCTGCTTGAAAATTAATTTATAACATAAAAATAAATATGATTATGAGTGAAAGTCATTTATGTTTCGGCTTCATTCAGAATACGGTTGAAATTACAAAGGTAGATAGTAGAGAATTAAACAATTTCACATATATTCTGAAGAAGACTCGAATAGATTCGAAATGTGTAAATGATTTTTACTTATAATGATATTTATTTTTATAGTATAAATTAAAAAATTATTTGGCGCACAATATACCGTATTCGATTCTTATGTACTTTTCTTTTCTCAGTTATGTTGTTTTCACAATCATTTACTAAGAATATTAATATTTATTTTTTATATTTCTATAATCTAATAGTAAATATATAAAATGTAGTACATGTGGCAATAGCATACAGAAAGAATGATTTTGTTGAAGTATCTAAAAATTTAACTAGATGCAAATCTGAAAATAATTATAAGACTCTCAAATTGGTTAGTAGAATGTCAAGATTTATTGCTTATTATGTTTCAAATTTCGACACCGTTAAATTTATAATGTCAAATTATTTTTCATTTTCAATTTGTGTTATTCTTAATTATATCTATAGATCGTTACTGCTCCTATTCAATATGTCGTTAATTAAAGTAAAACGATAGAGTTAAACAATTTAATTCAACTTATATTAAATTGGAATTAAATTAAATTAATTATTTACTAAGTGCATACATTAATATCATCAGTGCTGTTTATTTTGAAACCACAGAAATAGATTGATATTTATTTACATTTTGGTACACTGGAAGTCAAAAATAATAAATGTTATTTAATTTAAGAGATTGGCTTATTTTGTTTCTTTGATATTTAACAATGTATTATTTTGATAGTCCAACAAAATTATTTTCAAATCTATGTCTAGCTAAAGTTTTAGATATTTCAAAATCGTTCTTTCCATGTATTGTACAATAAATACAGATCTGAAAATAATT
>NW_017304269.1:1860349-1865237 GCF_001594115.1 Trachymyrmex septentrionalis | reverse complement strand
AAATAATTATATAAAAATTATAGAACATGTATAAATAGTTATGTTACAAAAAGTTTTAACATTCCAGTTAACGTCAGGACGTCTTATATAAAATTATTTGATGGTCTAACAAAATTATTTTCAAATCTATGTCTAACTAATTTTCCGATATTTTAGCAAAATCGTTTCATCGGTGTATAAAAGTTCAATCGCACACATTTCATTATAAAATACTTTGAAATAAAGAAACAAAATAAAATTACTGCTAATGAGAAGAACAACTTCTTTAAACTGTTTTATAATCTGCTACCGATGTCCAATACATATTTTAACGCTTAAAAATCATTTAGTATTTGTCAATTTCTTTTCTTCCATAAATTTACCAAGCATTGAGATTAAGATAATTCCACGTATCGAGAAAGTCGCCAAAAAATTCCCGCGGGGACGCGGGATAGATTTCTAGGGGGAAGGCACATAAATTTTCTCGGTGACAGCGATTAGTTCAATAAATTACACAATGGCGATTTAACAATAAATTTAATCATCAATGGCACCGCGTAAACGCCACATCTTATTATCGGAATACTATCAATAATTCGATGACGACTGATTGGCCAACAGCCCACGAAGCGATTAATATCAATTTATACGGATTGAGCGTATCGTGTTTGCCGACCCAACGTAAAAGAGAACATTTCTCGACGATTATCCTGATTTATTTCAGCTTTCCCAAAAATGCGGTATTTAAATCGGGAATATTACTATTAAAAATATTTGCTAAAAGAAATCAGGAAAAGATATTTCTGCTTAATTTAACAATAGTGTCCCAGCGAATAAAAATATGTGTATTCACAACTACTATCTTATAATCACATTTCTCTAAAACACACGCTACATATATATTTACTATGTATAAAATCAAAAAGTTGTTCGGCAAATAAAAGCAAACTACCTATTCAAGGCAGGAGAACACGAGTCTAGATTTTCCACGCTTTTGGTCGAAATTTTTCCGGGTAGTCAGCTCGTCGAATTTTTCAATTCCTTTCTGCGAGCTTGAATGGGTGAATATCTCAATGAAGGTACACATATATAGGATGTCTCAAAAATTGTTCGTTCTCTCAAAAATAGAAATTTTAGAAATCGAATTGCGAAACAAGTAAAATTTGTAAATAAAATATGATCAAAATTTATTCTCGTATTAAATTTGAATGAATTTAATTTCTACTTTATCTTCATATAAAATAAAATTTTTTATCTTCTCTCTCTCTTTAGCATTTTAAATTAAATTTTATTCAAATTTTAATCTTTGATAATATTGCAATATTATGGGTTATTACAAAAAACTTATTATTACGAAACTGTTCTTATCTTAGTAAAGTTTAAGGATGCTTTGTGGCTGTACAATATCAGCTAAAAATGTTAGTCAAACGGTCAGTTAAAAATAAAGACATACAATATGGATTCAGTAAAATAATCTAAATAGTATCTAATATGATTAACATTGAAAAATAAAAGAGAGAGCGTGAAAATAATCTCCCCCCCCCCTTTTTTAACAACATTAAAGCAACATAGCATAGAAAAAGATAGATAATGACCGTTCAGTCTCATTTCGCATTCTCTCTCATTTTTATCGACCAATTGTACACACGAATTGCGCAGTCCATGCTCTATATCTAAAAAAGCTAACGTTAGCTAAATATCTGATTTTAATAAGTTAAAAAATTTTTACCATAAACACGCTCCGAAACGAGCTGCGAAAAACAAAACAATAAATAATTTGGCTTATAATTTATGCAGCGGTATGACCATATTTTGCAGCAGTTTTGGGTAAATAACTTTGAAATGAGTAAGTATTATTCACAAATAAAATTTTGCACGAACATTTATTATACTTTTATTAGTATATATAAAAGAATTAGATTTAATTCGTAATTCTACGATCAAATTTGCGAATAATTATTACAAAACGCAATTTTTTGTAAGATTAACAAAAAATTAACTAACTTTTAAAGTAATAAAAAAACTGTTCGAATTTTACACAGATACTGAAATATAGTAATAGAAAAAAATATAATAATAAAATTTTTATATGTTCGCCAATATTTCAAGACGTGACCCATACATCTTTATAATTCTGACAATTCTAGCTGTATTTGATATTGCAAATCGGAGGCATCCATAATCATTCTAGCCTGTTCACTGAATTAAGTAAAGAAGAATAGAATAATTACGGATGCCTCCGATTTGCAAAATCAAACGTAGCTTCCTAATGGTATCTCAAATATCGAAAATAAGGAAAATCATTTTGAGTCTCTATTGTCTCAGAAAGATTGGACTCTAAATTCAAGCTGCGATCCGCCGTGAATGCCCAAGACACCCCATATATCCATTCGGTGTCCCTCCGCGACGATTCGGCAAATTTTTCAGACGTCACATCTCGCAAATGCAGACGGCACTTACGCTCATAAGGTTTCATTATGTGACACTTTCGCCGACGCGAACACACACGACTACGTTTTTCCGACCTTTCGAGAGATCGATGTCGCGCCAGACGACATTTCTCGGACTTTTCACCGCGTCTCACGCCTCTCTCTTTCTCGATCTTTCTCACTTTCTCTTCTTCTTTCCCTCTCGCACTTTGAAAGCATAAGGAACAGCGTCGGAAGTGCGTCAGCAGTTTTCTTCCCACCGTCGAAGAATTGCGTGATCGAAGCGAAGTGAGTTGGAAAACCATTCAGACTCGTTTCCCGTGATTTCGCGAAAAAAAAAAAAAATGCAAAAAGTCGCAAAAGATTGTCACGTAAAAATAACGTACTAGATGTCTATTTTAAAGGACGGGAAAAGACATTTTGAAAGCTTAAAGAGAAAGGTCTTCAAATGTATTATATGTTCCATTTTTCTAATTTATTTCTTAAACTTGTCTTCATATATTATATATATATATCTCAAAATAGGTATATATATGTGTTTTACTTGCTGGAATGACTTACTTTTTACCCAATTTATTCAATTTTTCTATTAAAAAATTTCATCAATATTATCTTATCGATATCTTGTATTTTAAATTCGCGGAAAAAATAAATTGGGTGATTCAGGGAAAATATTACTTACACTTGTGCTGCGCGAATTCAACATTTATAACTAAAAAGACGGTTTAACAAAGAAATTTTATTCAACTCTGCTATTTTAATAGAAAACTGGCTGTCCTGTGGAATATACATATATTACAGGCGGTAAGATTTGCTGATTCAATAAAAGTGAAAAGAAGAATCGACGGAGAAGTCAATGGGCAAGTTTCACTTTTTCACTTTTCCACATATTTCAAACAAGCAATTCAGTTATTCCTTTCGATTCCCCTCAAGATTCCAGAAAAGTCGCGGAATGCAAAGTTTCCAGAGTAACGAAAGAATTTTATATATTTTTACATACATTTTTAAAATAAATCTACTCTTATTCGCTTAAAAAGAAAAATTTGCATATCTTTTTATCAAATTTAATTTGAATTTAGCTTAACCCATTAATATCGCGTGCAAACTTGAAATATCCCTTATCCGTTCTCCAGATGCAAATGGATAATTAAGCGCCATCACGATTTACGACGTGTAAGTAAAATCTTCTTTGATCTCGGAAAGGATCGCTGATTGTCGAAAGACTCGCGCTGCATTATCTTGACGGTTTCATTCGTCATTTAATGAGCCGACTGCATTATCCCTCCGTCGCATCGGCATCTCGGGCAATCCTCTCTTTCCCTCCCCTCCCCTACCCCTTTCTCGACTCGCAAGATCGCGGAGTCGTCCGCAAACATGCCGATCGCCATTACCTGGTAACCCTTGCGCTGGTAAAGCAACCCAGCCGACCACTTAAAAATGGCGGCGCGCCATCCGGCGCGGCCCACGAAAAAGGAGCGATCAAAAGGAAGGGCGGGAGGGAGTGCGAGGGAAGAGACACGAGGGTATCATTAGAGTAATGACGGACCTCGAGGAGAGACCGCAGAAACAGACGAGAAGATACCCGTGGAGTTTCTTGTCTCGCGCGAAGCTCCATTCCCTTCGTCGCTCTCGTCGTCGTCGTCGTCGTCGTCGTCGTCGTCGTCGTTGCAGGAATGGATCGCTCGAGGGAATGTCAGAAACGGCCCGGAGAAAGACACTTATGGTACTTGTTGACATTATTATGCATGCGTCAACAGAAACCGTGGCATTATAATTGAATTACGCCGTGGCTTGGGATTAACTTGCGATCGTTTCCGCAAAACCATGAACCGGAAATTCTCCCGAGTTTTCGATGCTCGAATATATTTTTCCCGAGAGAATCGATTATAATTCGAACAATAAGGAGAATCCATTCGATATCAAGCATAGAGGTGCCTAAAGAATCGCATAAAAGTCAACAAAAAAATATATAATAATTTTATTTTGATTCTTAACGTCAACAAACTGTTAATTTTGTAACCAAAAATCATCATTTGTCGATTTTCACTTCAAGAGGAGTAAAATCTCATTCCAGAAGAAGTGAGATTTTACTTTTTTGAAGTGAAAATTCATTCTAAAAGAATTGAAAATTGTTTTCCAAAAAGTGATGGTGATTGTATTTTCATTTTCTGCAGAGTGAGATTTCACTGCAAGAAATTTAGAGTGTATGAATTAAATTAAAAAAGAATTTTTAACACAATTCTATTTAATAAAATCAGGTCTGAAGAGGAGTTCCGGCTAGGTATACAAGAAGTATACTCGAGAATTGGGAAGTCACAAAGACGAACTGCAATCCGAGCCTGATGCTCTCGCGGTGGGGACTCGCGAGAGCTCGTGCTCGTTTCGCGAAATAATCCGTCTCGCCGTTTCTCTTTCCCTCCGTCGTCGCTTCTCCGCCTCTCTCTCTTTCTCAATCGGGGCCTCACCTGGCCGCGAGTTTG
>NW_017304269.1:1850988-1860249 GCF_001594115.1 Trachymyrmex septentrionalis | reverse complement strand
CGGGGCCCGGCGGGGCCCAACGGGGCCCAACGGGGCCCAACGGCGGGACGAAAACGCTTTCGCAGAACAGACCGGCGGGATGTCAATTGAAACGACGGGAACTCGGCGATTTACTTTCCTTCGTCCTTTTTTGTTAGCTTGGCTCTCCTACCCCTCCAGGCCACCGAGCGTTCGCTCGAAGGAAACTGGGCCTCCCTTTCAATACGCGCGTCGTCCGCTCGTCAAATTCTTCGGTCCCGACATCAGTTGCGCGAAGAAAACTTTCCAATTGTGGGATGCGTTTATGAGTATCTTTGAGTCCATTCAATTTTCGAGTTATTCAATTTTATCTTTGCTACGCTCTTTGCGGAGAGAATTATTAGAATATTCTGCTGAATTCTTAGATCTTCGAATTACTTTTTTAATAACATTAATTTACAAAGCTTTTGTTTCCCAACACGTAAATAACAATTCTTATTACACATATATTTTTAGTTGTTAAAAAACATTCTATTTAAAAAAATATTTATACTTTTATGTATCATCACATTTATTTCCATATTTTGTAAAAAAATATTTAAATTCTTTATAATTATATACTACATTATAAATTTTCTTACATAAAAAATTCAAAGCTGAATTTGTAACAATTAAAGAATAATGAAATTTGTTAAATCCATTTAAAAAAATATTTTTGTTAAAATATTTTTTTCAATGTAAAAAACCGTGCAAAAAAACATCTACTTGTTCAGAAATAAAATACTGATCAAAATTTATTGTTCAGTATAATAAATAGTTTTGAATGGCCGACATTTGTAAATGTATATATCGAATATGCAGCTTTTCAATTCTACATTATTTAGACAGGCCTTTAAATCTGATAATTGTCAAATCATTTATCCACGACGTTCATCAATTGTTGCACTTTTTCAGGACTGATTCCAGTCATCATCAAGACTAAAATATTCATCACTCAAAATATTCCTGCAATTTTAATATTCTCTACAAATCTCTCAATTTTTACATACTTTTGTTTACGTGTTTGAATTATATTAAATAATAATTAAAAGCGTTTAAAAATTGAGATATTAAATAATATCATATTTTTAAATAAGATTTGTGCATTGCGAAAATATTATGCAGTTTGTGGACGCGAGAATCCCAAAGTATTTAAAATCCGTCGTTCCGTACAAAACGGTCTGCTGTCTCAATCCGCTTTTAATTCGGGATGTAGGGTGGGCAGAGGACTTTAATAGTGAAACGATTTCATCAACCGAAGGGCTGCGATTCATTATCTCGCGCGAATAATCCTTTTTGCACGGACGGATCGCTGTGACGTCACATCCGCCGTAATCGCAGGAGGAAAATGTAAATACTTGCCTTTCTCGCCTCGCTAACTGACAGCGCGATTAAATCGAGGGACAAATTAGCAATCAGCCTAGCTCTCGGGAGAATTTTCCTCTGTTTCGATTAAAGAAGACGAACGAGCAGCCGTGAGATAAGCCGGAATACTGTTTTTTTTTTTTATTATTATCTACAATCGTATAAAACTAATCTTCGAATATTTCTTTTCCGAAAAAGTTCAATAAAATTTCGTTCATTCTTATCGCTGCTTATTATTATCCAATTATATTTTTTTTATAATCCTTTTCTCATAAAAATTTCCCTCTTCAATATCCTTTTACATTCCTTTCGCTTCTATCAGAGAAAACAAAAAAGATTGATTCAGCAAAGCTATATATATAATTATTATATAGAGTTTAATGTCTAAAAAAGATTTAATGGTTTCAGAAAGAAATTATGTCTGTAAGGAATTATCAGTATGCTAATTCATTCAATTTTTTGCTACAATAAAAATGCTAATATAACAAGTTTTTTTCATTATAATAATAGTACGCGTCATCTTAGCTAGTATATTTTACTAAAAACGTTAATTTATATATCGAATTGATTTTCATAATAAGTTATTGTATTGCTAAATATTTTTCTCCGATTGACAAAAATTTTCTTACTTTTTTTTATTTAAAAATTATGTTGATCTAATCAAAAGTTGATTATTCTAAATTTTGATTAAAACGACAATTTTTAAATGAAAAAATAAGAAAGATATTTTGTTATATTATATATCAACAAAATAAATCGTTACTAAGCTATTACGCACCAAAATATTTCTCTGTAGAAAACTGGCCGTCCGAATATTATGGCTGTATAGATTTGCTGAATCAATGAAGTTTATTATCATTTTAACAGATTTTTTGTTCCGCCCGGTGTGCATTTAGTTCCTGATTTTCTTTCCGTTCTCATTCGGTCGGTTTTATTATATGTTAATTTCCTTTCGTTTGTGTGTGTGTGTGCTCGCGCTGATGTAAATAGGGAAAGCTCGCGTTTAAAGACACAGATTGCTTGTGTTTCGCAAACAGGCCGATCGACGCTGCAAGCCCGGTCGTTTCGGTTGCAACTGACTGCGCCCTGTCGAATGCAGGAGGCTGCAGTTTGCACATCGCGTGACTGTTTAATCATGCTACATTGTCTCCATATGGCGCAGTCATGCAACATGCATATGCGTGTCGCTCCATTCGGCTGTCATAAACGTCGTAATGTTGCCTCCGGCCAGTCTCCAGTTACATCTACCTGCGTTGCACCTCGATGCAGCGACACCGGTGACGAGAGAGAGAGAACAGGTGACAGAGAGGGAGAGAAGGACAATCCGAGATACCGGACGTGGCTACTAATTGGAGGACTGGCTTGGGGGACAATTCCGAAATTTCCCTGTGAGACATATACGCCTGCTCGTCTTCATGAGAAACGCGATACCTATCTGTGTCAAACGGGCGATTAAGTCCCGAAACGCAATAAGTATAAGCTTTAAGACCGGTATTTATAGTTGAATCTTGAGACCATCATAACGGTCTCAAGATGTCATGAATCAACAGGGTTGGCCTGTATTATTTTATCCACCCAGGGGTTTTTTTTTAGGGTTTTATTGGGATTTTGTATAAGCAAAATAAATTTTTTAATCGGTAACACATAAAAGAGACGTATTTATAAATATTTAATGAATATAGATATATTAACTGGACTGATATAATGTTAACATATTATATCAATTTTAATACACGCAGAGTGTACAAAAAGTCCCGCAGCCCTTAAATTTAAATATCTTGAAAAGTACGTAGTTTCAAGAAAAAATTTCAGAAAGTCATATTAGACCAGTATTTATACAATTCTTTTTCTTATTTCAAGATCTTAAGTAATGTCTTAAGATGCTTAAGACAGCTTTCTGGTTCGTGGCATCTTGAGATTGTACTTAAGACAGTATTACACATAAGAAACTATTATGAATACGGGTTTTAAAATTTCATACTTTAGACGGTTCTTAAAATAAGAACGAATTACGAATATTGCCCTAACCTGTAAGATATTGATCAATCACAGTCAAATATGAGGAGAATAATCGATTATGATTGGTTGATGTCTCATGGCTTAAGACTTACTACCTGTTATGTTTTGAAACTTAGGACCACCTAGTATATACTTTCCATAATCGTCACTATAGTGAGTTTTCTACAATAAGCCATTACTAAGCTTCAAGGGACCTATTCTGTAATTTCTAACAATAACTGTAGCATTACAGAGTCGTTATGCAGGTTTTGTACGTAGTAAAAAAGTTGCGCAATGTTACAGTTACAGTCGTTAAGAGTTACAGGCCTCTAAGCCTTAAGTCGTAAAAAGCTGACCAATCGTAGTCGATTATTCTTCTCACATTCGACTGTAATTGGTCAATTTCTTACGGCTTAAGACTTGAAGCTTAGATAATGGCTTATTGTAGAAAGCCCATAAAACGTACCGTAAGAAGTAATTAGTTAGGCGAAATTTATGTGTGTTCTTCTCTTGTAAGATCTCTAAACTGTAAACGATGAATTGACTAAATAAAACACTAATAAACAATAAAACATTTACGTAAACATAAATTAAATAAGGCGGTGCCTAACTTTTTTTATTCGCCTGAATAAAAAATATCAATAAAAAAAAAACTGTAACTCGCACACAACCTTTTTGTTATTGAAATATTTATCAGGTTCTCATTTTTAATACAAATATCTGCTTCATTTTTTCATATCCGCTTTTATTTTTTACTTTTTTTTATTTATCAGAACGTCATTTTTAATGCTTTATTTTCCATAAAATAACAACGTAAGTAGCACACATGAAGAGCCCAACTTTTATCCTGATTCCCAGCTTGACAATCAAAATAAAAGGCATAAACTTTTCTCAAAGTTTTTTTGAGCAATTTATTTCGTAATAAAACAGTCGCACACATGACACAATTTTTTTAATGCATTTATAGAGAAGACACATCTACGAGAAGAACTCACCATATTTAGATTTTCAAAAGCAAATCCTTTAGAAACTACACAAAACTAACGTGCTTTGACTTTTTAGAATATCGAACATGAAAAACAGAGACAACAAAGAGACCGAAAAGCGTATATGTTTTACCAATGTTACCGAAGTTACTATTGACCAGTGTAATTCGCATTTTCCCATCGTGGAATTATTTTTACAAAAATAATGGCGGACTCTGTTCATTTCCGATTTAAAGTTATCGATCGTTTTATTCGTCCGATGAAGGATACAGGTATTTATTACGGAAAAAAAAGTTATTAACAACGTACTTATCGCCAATATTCTTATCATACTCTCCAACGCGGCTTTGTTTCAATGACTGCGTCGTCGAGAGAACGCCGGGTGTTAATTAAATTTAATAATCCGACCTCTTGTGCGCACGAATCCTCGAAATTCGCGAACCCTTCTTGTACTTCGTCAGTCGCCCCGTCATTCCCGAACACACCCTCGTTTCCACTTTCCGGACGTGTGCTCACTCTCCTTGTAAGTTAATTCGAGTCCTTATCTCAAGACAATGGGCGTCATCAATTCCGTCAAGTTTCTCAAGAACGCGGAATTTCGATTCGCTCTTGCGCAACGAGCAAGATTAATCCCGGAACGTGTCGCGTCGCTCGATTCCGTACGATTTCTATAGAAATAAATAGATGAAATGTTTTCGATTTGGCTCATAATGTAAAACCGAGAAATATAAGAGATGCGTGTGCAAAAATAAGTACTCTGGAAAACGGGAAATAGAGTGAATTATAAATCTCATGTAAATATAAATAAAAACTAATCTTTCATTTCATTTATAAATTTCCATCCTGCTTTTAACACTCATCTTCCATTTTTCATTCATTCCTCGTTTTTGTGCGGAAAAAACGGCATATTTTTCTACAAAAATTGTATGTCTCTCTGTTAACTACATTTTTTATACTAAATTCAATTTTAATCGTCATATATATTTTCTCTCTGCTTATACAATTGATAAGACATTTTAATTAGAATTCGACTGAAACAATCTCTTTTAATTTCGAGCAAAATCGAAAATATTTGGTTATATATCAATTTCGATTGAAATCGAAACTTTTAATAAATGTTTCTTTATATTATTTGTAAGTAAACATTTATTGAATGTTAACATATATTTATTTGATATCATTAATTTAAATATCATTTTTTTCATTCAATAAATATTTATTTATTATAAATAAAATTTTACTTACAAATATTTAAACAAATATTTATTAAAGGTATAGTAAATTTTTTTCAGTAAATTAATACAAAGAGGAAAATAAATATTTTTCACATTAAATAAATTTGAAATAATTATTACAATTTGATTAATTTCAGCTACGTTAAACTTTATTCCAATTCGGCCGAAACTGAAATCTAACCGAAACTTCGATTTTTCAGCCGAATCTGAAACCAAATTTAGCGTAATTGAAATCAAAACCAAATTTAGAATCGGATTCTAATTTTAATACACAGCAACATTATAATTCATTAAAATCTGTTATCCATAATTCTCATTTTTCACTGCTTACAACGCGTTTCGAATATATATATGTAATAATTAAAAGAGATACAATTTCCGGGTCTCGTTAATGTTTATGCAGCATGAACTGTTAAATTAATATATAGAGAATTATTGTAAGGTAAATGTATCCCGTTTCTTGCAAGTATTAGAAAAAGATGAAGAGTAATCAAGATTAGAGTTAATTTATATCGGAACAAACATTAATGGACAATTAATAAACATCTAATTATTAAACCAAATGACAAAAAAATTAAATATTATCTTTTTAGTGATATGTACGAGTCTATAAATAAATTGGTCGTTGACAAAAATGTAATAACAAATTTAAAAATCGTACATATCATTAAAAGCTTAATATATAGTTAAAAGCTTAATTTATAGTTCCTGTCATTTCTAATAATTATTTGGATCATGTCTGCTAACTGATACATTTACCTTGCGCGATCAATTTTAATCGTCCTTGTCTCAAATTCCTTAAATTTCAAAGACCTTTAAATTAATGTTAAGACTCCCTCCATCTTCCTTAGAGGAATAAAGTGAGGGTAACTCTGAAATGAATACCTATAAAAACAATCTCTTTTTATTAATTTATCGTTAAAACACAAGTAATTTTATCTCAAACATTTTTTCTTATAACCTTTTTCTTTAAGCGTTTAAAGTTGAAAGTAAGACGACTTGATTAAATCGAGATGAATTGAAAATAAAAGTAAAACGCAAAATAATATAACTTTATTTATTAACTGTCTAAAGTTGGTCATTTATTTGTAAATATTTGTTTTAAAAATAAAATCTAAAGTTTCTAACACATGATAACATTTCGAGGATTACTGTGGTATATGCCACAGTAAAATATTAAATAAAAAAATTAATAAATTTAAATTAAAAAATATTAAAATTAATAACAGTAAGTTATTAAAAAGCCAAATTTTGTATCTACTTGATATAAATATTTTTTTTTGTTTAAGAGAGCACATATGCAGTTTAAAATAAATTGCTAAAAAATGGACTTGCATCATATTCAGTGAAAACATTTATGCAATTTTAACACTACCAAACTTCTATTAATTAATTCATAAAAATATCAAACAACGTACAGTCTTGGCCAAAAGTAAAATCACTCCGACAAATTGACGTTAACTGTAACGAGAAATAAATTTAAAAAACAGTTGTATTGAAAAATATTTATTTTTTTAACAATTTTATTATTTCGTTAGTTTTTCTTTTAATTTTATTATCACTTTTTCCAACAAAATGCAATAAATTGAGGATTATACTTACGACCAAGACTGTACTTGAAAAATGAGAAAAATGAAAAAAAAAAAAAAGAACAACTCGCGTAACGTTCATTATTCTCGGGATAATAAACTCCGGAGTTCCGTTTCGCGTTCACCGCTCTCCACACCTTTCGCATTTATTTTTAGAAGACACCCGCACGACGAGGACGCCGCGCGCCTGAAGGGTTATTGTTAAGATAAATCTCACTCTGTCCCCTTTCCCAGGCTACCTTCGACCCTTCCGGCTTAACTCAATTTCCCCCGTGCCGCGGTGTGGACCACGGGGCTCGCCGTTGATGTAAAGTCTAGTTTACACGAACAACAGGCGCGCAAGGGCGAGATGTACAGGAAGCGAATCCGACCACTAATTAAGAGACGCGCCGCGGTTCGTTCGCGCTCGGGGAATTCGGGGTAGTATCTCTCTTCCTCGCTCGTCTTGAGAGACGAATGCCCTCGTTTCGCGAACACGTATACTTCGGGGATTCCATTACGTTACCCGACACACACCGCCGCGGGATGTTACGACAAATTCTTATTGTGTCTTGCGGATTTCAAAAAACAAGACTGGTCCCCTGTCTGGTCTTATATTTTTCGCGACACCGTATGTGCCAGAGAAGCAATTATTAAATCAGTCTCGTATTTGTTTATTATTTAATCGAGGTTAAATAGAAGTTTTATTTAAGAAAAAGGTCCTCTTCAAAAAAATTTGCGATGTTGGACGATCTAAACTTTACATATCATTGGTATTATTTTATTTATTTATTTCTTTCCCAATCTTTAGCTTTAGACTATATAGATACTTTTTCATGATAAAAAAAATAATATAACATAATATAATAGTAACGTAAAATGCAGTCCTTAATCATAAATTATTTTTTTATTAAATTCTATTTGGTTTTTTCTTCCCCCCCCCCTCCCCTCCTTAAAATACCCTCGTCGTCGTTACAATGTTCGAATATTATCAGAAATTATCATAAATATAAAAAATATTATCAGAATATCAAAATATTATTTAAATAAATTAATACCACACATTAATACGCATTATACTCATTTTATTTGTTTAGTGTTTAAATAAAAAAAAGATTATTCTCTCCAAAGTTTTATAAAAAAAAAATAGGATACTCTAATATCTTATTACTCATTAGAGATCAGTCGTATTCTATTTATCAAGTATTTATTACATCAAACACATCAAAGATAAATATAAACGATGTTTTATTTTAAGAAGAAAAATTGTTCTCAAAATATTCTAATCTTCCGCCCTTTTTTTACTTCTGTCTCAGAACTTTATCCGCTATCTCTTAACGTCATTCGAAAATACCTGGATCCATTTACGCTTCCCAGATGCGTGCAAGATTTCGTCAAAATAACGAAGTCAACGACGCACACAGAACACAATTAAAGTCGAATTGGCGAGGTTTCCACGCAACGTTCTCCGGCGAATCGCGCGAGGAAATCGAGGAACGCCGAGATGATGGGATAGTCGTGGATCGTGCGAAGGGAGGCCGAGAACCGAAGACGACGCCTTGGAGTCTGCGGCCCCGAGGATCCAATTATCCAGCGGAATAAAATTGCGCTCGAGGGCGAATCGTCCGCTCTCGCACGCGTCGCTCGCGCATCCCGGACGGCGAGTACGGGGGAGTAATTTCTCTGTAATGCCAGTGCCGCGGTGCGGCGGGGCGGGCCTCATCGGCGTCGTGTGTTGTTGAGTCGGTGGTTTCGCCGTGTTTACCGTGGCGATGCGCCGTGACGGTTGCATCGCTGGGAAAATTGAGTTACGGAAAGAGAAGAGATGGAGTAACTTCCGCGCGCGAGACGACACAGACACAATGCAGTGTCCGACATAGCTCGGCAAGAATAGGTACAGCCATTTACTGGGTATCTCCCGTTGAAAATCTGTAATTCGCGTTACTGAAGAGCTTTCTCTGCTGGACGCAGTCATATGCGACGCAACGTCGACACAAATCGACGGAAATGTCGTTCTATCGTTTCAATCTGCGCTAGATTTACGAAAGATAAGTAATGCGTAACAGCAATGACTTTATAACGGACGAAACTTTTGAGACGCGCACGAAGAGA
>NW_017304269.1:1834326-1850888 GCF_001594115.1 Trachymyrmex septentrionalis | reverse complement strand
TAACAGCAATGACTTTATAACGGACGAAACTTTTGAGACGCGCACGAACTCGTTCAAGGTCACTCTCGCGCGACGGTTGAAACTCGGCGATACGATTCGCGCGAGGACATTCGTGTTCACACTTCACACACGACCGTTCGGAGTGTATTACGTACCTAGATATTTTAATCTTCAAATGATGGAGAAGAGCGTTACACGGAGCACTTTACGTACCGAATCCTTTATGCCGACTTACTTGCGTCTCGGTCACTCAGGTCACTCGATTCGACTGGCGCTCGTTAAGATGATGGCGCGTCACGCGTGACGTGAACATAGTTACTAACCCCGCGCCGCGCTAGCGAGACAACGTCACATTGTATCGTGTCCGCTGTGAACTTGTTGCCGCGTACTTCAGTTGAATCGTAATAACGTGACCGACGCCGTGTGATCAACGGCACAATGTCCGCGTTATATGCGATCTCCGGATCGATTCGCTGAAAATCGATTTTTGCGAAAAAATCGTCCTTCTTTTATTAATAAAAAGAAGATTCTTTACGAAAAAGATCGGGTGAAGATAGTCTCTTTTTGTTAGAAAAATCAACCTATGTAGAGAGACGTCAGTTACAACGAAAGCAACGCTTAGCCAACGTTACGACTGTCAACTAACAGTTCAAAGTCAGCAGGTACTGGCAAATAAATGGCTAAAATGAATGGGCTAGTATTATTTGTCAGTATTGGGGGTAAGTTATTATTCAGTATACTTAGCCAGTACTGGGCCAGTAGCTGAACTATGGCGATCAGTATCGGCCCAGTACTGAGTTGATTGTAAAACCTTACATGGGAAATTTTCGCAAAATAAATCAGTTTAAAATCGCTATTATTGTTTGAGAAGATGAATCTTTCTGAAGATCGAACTCTTCCCTAGGAAAGAATAAGGAACGATACAACCATCAGAATGTTCACATTCGCGAGCTGCTTCGCACAAGCATTTTACTTTAGTATTTTGTGCATTCTAAATCGGGACATCGACATGTTTCCGATCTGTATACTGCGAATCCAAGTGTGTAAAAAATAACTTCAATATGTGTGTTATTTTTACATGGTGTTTATAACTCTTTAAACAGATTCTCTTTTATTTTAGTTTATTATAAATCTTTCTTTCAATTTTAATATTTTTAAGAATTATTTTAATATGTTTAGTATATTTAATAAAATTGTAATAACTAAATCGAGAAAAAGAAACATCAATATATATCTAATTCACAAATCTGCTTTCTAAAATCTCTGAAAATCTTTAAAGTCTGACAATTTTGTCTCTGTATTATCTATAATTTCTCATTCTATACTCTTTATTTTTAGAGGAAGATGGTGATGGAATACTATTTTTTTACTGAAATATTGTAATTTAGATATTCATGTGATATAACTACTTTTGATACAAGTTTGTTAGTCATAACTGATATCACTTATGCTATAAGTTCTTTAGATATACAGAATATAAAAGACTGAAGAGGGAAAAAAGGTTGCGGTTATGGAACAGATGGGGAGATATGGAATATCACGAATCAGTAGATATATGTATAGTAGGTGTAAACTTACACGATTGGATACATGCACACATTTGGTTACCAAATTTAGTTCAATATCATATCATTTTTAGGCCGCGTTCAAAGCCTTCAAGCTAAATTGAAATTCACCATACAACATACTTTTCAAAATTACATAAAAAGTGTAGAAAAACATAAACTGTATGCGAGTAATAATTATTTATTTCAAATATATATTTCAAAGGTTCATATATTTTTGCATATCATAAGTTTATCACAAGCGTCAAATTTATTCAAAATATATTCTGAATCTTAGTGATTTTAATGTTTCGATCGAGACTATTAAATTAAAATAAATTCGATTTATCTACTAAAGTTTCTTCTTCGAGCAATTTTATAACATTCTTCAAAACAAAAATAAATTCTTGTTTTGAGTACATAATATAATGAGTTTTTCTAAAATTTATATAATAAGTATATCTTAAGATTATTAGAAAATATTTTATTGAAGATAATCGTACTTATCGTTACTTATAAAAAGAAAGTAAATTAATCATTTTTTTTTTAAGAATGGTATAAAATATTGTACACATCTATAAAACTGTCTGCTACTTGCAAAAACTAAAATGCAGCTTTCACGACAACGCAGTAAACAGTAATGATCCACCAGTGATCATATTATAATCATATTATTATCCAAGTAAATTATGAAGAAATAATTTTAATAATTGCTCCAAATGCAGCGTAAACTATAAGAAATATGACGATATTATAACTCCCCATCTATTTCATAATCGCATCCTTTCCTCTTCAGCTTCTCTTGAACAGTTTCTTCTCATTTTAATATATCATAAATGTTGTATCTATTTTTTTTAATTTTAGAATTTTTATAAATTATTTAAATATGTTTAATATCTTTATTAGATGAAAATATATTTTCTCGACATAATTATTCTTGACTTACCGGGACACCCTGTGCTGTGCTATCCTACCGTGACTGGGCAGTGTCACGTTGCTGTCGCTTTTCGACCAGGTGACGGAATTCTTGGCGTCGGGCAAGTCGACCTTGCCCAGGTAAGCCTCGCAGAAGAGCCTCGCTGTACCTCCCAGGGGCACCAACTGCGAGGTCGGTCTGTAAGTGGGCAAAGGTTTTCCCGTGTAGACCCCGGACTCCTCATCTGAAATTCAGATTACGTCTACAGTGAATTTAAATTATAACATTTATATACGTATAAAAATCGGCATATAATATAAGTCATATGTATAATATACTAGCGCGCGATAATCCGCACGTTTTTCAGAAATTTAACCGGTCGTCTTATCTTCGGTGGCATTTAATAGCACTCGATGATTAACGATACCTCTTAACATGGCGGACATAATGAATCTTACGAAAAATGAAAATCACTTTAACATCGCCTCGCATTACCGCGATCCCCACGCAGCGCCATTGCTATGAATTACGAGTGGCCCGCATTATCATGATATACTCCCCAACCATTTATTGTGCCACGCTTCATCCCCTGCGTGTTCATATTTAATACGAAAATACTTTTCAACAATGTCTTTCCATCTTGCTCCAAGGAGGTCGTAAAAACCATCTATATTTGTCATACGAATCTTTATGGATCCATCACAAAGGACTAACTCAAAAATAACTATGACTGAAAAATTACTTTCAACCAACGTAAAATTGTCAACCTTCCTAATCTCTAAATATTCAATATTAAAAAATTTAATTTCTTATGATTTTTGTAATTTTATTTATTAATCATTCCAAATACATTTTATCTAAAGTAATACAGTCTTTGCGATCGTAGTAATTTCTAAAAATATTTCTAATAAAGTTCTTTTGAAATGAAGGAAATGTCCTCGGTCGAAATTTTGCGTATCTCATAATTTTCGAAATTGTGTTAAAATGTTGTTGCTAAATGTTTCAGCTTCATTTTTAACTTTGAAAAAAGAAAATAATCGCAGGAAGCTACATAAAGTGAATATTGTGGATGGACAAACACTAAGATACCTTTTAAAACTTCACTCTTTATTTTTCTCGGTAAGTAAAAAACGTACTTTTTATTTTTTATGTCACAAACAAATAATACAACACAAAGAAATATAACTCGATAGAGTTAGAAATAGAATTTTAGAAAATAATTCCATAACTATATTTTATAGCTTCAGTTAGTTTATTTAGCCTGCAGAAAAAAGTTCAGCAATTTTTTCCGACAAACCGTACATTTTACCTGATAAAATGAAATTAAAAATCTTAACTCTTGAGCGGATATTTCAATGGTAAAGTTATTATTTCTCGCATGCCCTTAAATTCTTTGATATCAAATAGTAATGAAATATTTTGCTTTACATTTTAATTAGTAATAAACTCCCTGAAACGCTGAAAAGTACCGTGATTTTCATTACTTTCACCAGAGATGCTGATAGACACTCGATTAATTAATTTAATTAGCTCGATGCATCGAGCGGCCTTTGAAACGTGCTGTAGAGCGCGGCATCGAAGTGCACGGGAGTATGTAGACATCGAGAGCATCGAATGAAAGAAGCCGGCGGATAGTGGATGGTGGATGGCGGAAGGTCACAGGTCGTTGAGTCGGAACGACGAGAGAGAGAGAGAGAGAGAGAGAGAGAGAGAGAAAGAGAGGAAGTAGAGACAGCGCGTTCAGGGCGCCTGGATGGGTAATTCAATCAGCATTGATGCGCGAAAAACGCGGAATTAAACAACCGTTTATTAATCGAAAATGTGCGCGCATCTGGAAAGAGCGCATGTTACGCTTATCGATTACAGTTGATTAAAATTGATGGATGGCGATGTTGAATGAATCAACACTCGATGTCATTTGAATTATTGCTATTTTGTTGAATATTTTGCGTTTATTAACCATTCGGTATGATATCAGAGTAACGCAAATGTGGAGGCTCTATATTATGGAATATTTTGAAATTCAGTGAAATCGCGTAAAATCAATACACAGTGCTCATAAATTCGCATTTCGCGCTATTCAGAGATCCAAAGAAGTTGGCTCGCAAATCAACTTGAAAATGTATTTTTTAATTATGCTCGCTTATTTCTGAGATAAATGAGTCTCCGAGCTGCAGTGGAGTCTTAATTTCGGTAATATCTTCCTCGCGTATTCTGGCAACAGCATAAAGACACATTTATACTTCTCAGCTTGACGCTTCACGCTTTTCTTTTTCGATGCATTAACTGTACTTACAACTAAGTAAAATTGGTATATTTTCATAAGATTTATTTTTTTAATGAAATAGATACATGAAATAGATACTTGTGCTACACTAAGAAAAATATTAAATTTTAATAAATATGAAAAATATTAAATAAAAAAATTCTAAGTAAATATTTACTAAATATTATATAAATATATACTTTTTGGTCCATCAATTTGATTTAACTATCATTTTCTTATCAAGTAAATAATTATTTACTGTAAGTAAACTTTTATTTAATACTACAATATAAAAAAATATACATATATTAAATTTAGTAAATTTTTTTCAATGTAACAAAATAGAATCGGCACAATTTCCTTAGATTAATTTTTTAACTACAATACAATAGATATGTGAAATCCTAATTCCTAACAAAGGGGAAAGACGCCAATAGGAAGGATCTATTCTTTCTGTGATCAATATACGTCACACAAATTTGAAGTACAGTATTCAAACAGTCTTTACTGATTCATTTAATGTCCTCGATTTTATCTTGATATTTCATTCTTCGCAGCTATCTTTGCTTGCTTATTGTTACTTGAGAATCCCGGACACGAACAGGTGCACGAAGTTTCGACTTCATTTCGAAAAAGCGCGGCTCATCGAACGTTTCGCGGCCAGGCTGTTAGTCTCCGCGCGCCTTGCCGCATCCGGCGACGCGGCATGCGGCATCCGGCCAACCGGATATCGCATCGGATTCGAGTACAAACAAACTGCTAACTGTCGGAATTATGATACATAGGCCACGCATTCATTGCCTGCCGCCATCGCTGTAAACGCGAACATCCGCCAGTGATATGGGCCAGATTAGGTTAGGATTAGGTTAGAGTTAGATTCGGCGATCCCGTTATCAGTTTACTTCTTCCGATTTGTGAACATATCTACACTATGGAACAATCTAAAAACGACCCTTCTCGTAATCAGAAGAAAATATTCAAAAGAAAAAAAAAACAGATGTAATTTCAGATACAAAAATAATAAAAAAAAGTTCTGTCTCTCGCCAACTTTCACTCTTTCCGATCTCAAAGTTTATAATATAAAATAAGATGCAGATAAATTGAGAGAAGCTTCATGGTTGCGTCGCCTAACTTAACTTATAAGCGTGAACGCGAAGTGAACGAGTTAATGTTTTCCTCAAAGAGTGGAAGACAAGTTCCATTAGTTGGGAAGTAAAGGGTGCTTGAATATGTTCGCCTAGGTTCGCAATTAATATAGTATAATCGAATCACGACGAGGTCTTGAGCGCCGCTAAATTCGGCGAATTGCCGTGAGCGCCTTCAAAGTGGTCGCCATTTTCCAGAGCTGATCCTCGCGGCGAGGCTGGCTGTAACGATTTAATTATACCTTGCGGTAGGATAGGTAATTTCGTGAGAAACCAGGTTGCACTCAGTTAGGTTCGCCAAACGAAGGCGGAAGTTGCGAGAACACTGTAACACAGCAGCTAACTATATATTCGCGACGGCGATTTTCCAAGATGGCGGCGACTCGTTGGCTCGTCATGGCGGCCGGGCAAGACTATTAATCTCGTAAAGCTCTTGCAGCTATACGCCCGCGTCGATATTTATCGGAAACCGGCCAATTTGTGCTCACCTAACGGCCTCGTCGTCATTCGCGTAAGCCTCCCTTGGTTCCATTAGGTTATCCAGATAAAATATTGACGGAACCTAACCTAACTTGATCGATACACAAATCTTAGAGACATGATAAATTGGTAGTCGTTAAATAACACGACTGATAGTCACAGAGTTACTCAAAATAGCGAACTTAAGATGAGTTAACGATGTATATACATGACAAAAAATTTTTTTTTTATAAATATCTCAAAGAATTTTAAGACAATTGATAATTTATGTGCCGTAAAAGATACAATACATCTTTTAAAAATTAACATCTTTTAAGAGTCATCGAAGTATTTTCAGCGATCCAAAATCAGTCTATTCTTAACGAAAATTTGATCGAGTCGGAGCGGCAATGAGCTACGTGAAGCTTCAATAAAATCTATCGCAGCAGCTGTTACATGCTAGTATCAAAAAAATAATCGTATGGACTTCAGATGAATAAAATATGCTAGACTTCTTTAGAACTAAACTTGAGAGTAACTAAAATATTTCTAAATATTACTACGTAATCAAGATGTGTTTAACTAAGTAACATCTCCGAAATACTGTAACTTAAAAGATTAAAGCAGACGATTTTTGTTCAATGACCTAAAATCTAAAGAAATTACATTACTTTTAATGTGTGTGTATGTGTGTTCTTCACACTAGATAAAGTATAAAGTTCAGAGAAACATACTTGATATATTTTAGTTACTTGATATATTATTAACATAAAGGAAATTCCAAATAGAAGACTCTCAGTACAGACTCTCTTACGGACTCTCCATAATTCAACAACAAAAAATTCAAAAAAATCAGAGCGAATGAGAGTCATGTTTCGTTCGAGCTGCGATCAGCATGCGGTTTTTAACTTGATACTCTTTGGTGATAATAAATGTTAATTAGTTTGGATCCAACGTCGAGACGAATTCCTTCTATGTCTTGGGACAACATCAAATCTGTTAATCTGATGGTGATTTTTTCTTGGACATGAAGGGATTGATATTTTGAAATTGTATTGCTGAGGATGGTTCCAAAGTGAACTGAAACGTACTGTTTTCTGGAAAGATTTAAGATTGCGTGTTTATTAACTATTACGCTGACTCTCATTCGTCCTGATTTTTTTGGCTTTTTTGTTGTTGATAAAGGAAATTGATTCCAAAGATGTTGATAATTGTATCGAAATAATTTTTAATTCCCTCTACAATAATATATTAAATAGATGTACGTATTTCTCCATTTATTTTCTCTAGAGTGACATAATTACAAAGTATTAAAATGTTAAATATTGTAACATACGCTCGTACAGTCGCAAAGCAATAACAAATCACAATTTTAGAGATCAACAAAATTCAAATGATTTGCATCATAGAACGAATAAAGAATAAAAATTGTAGCCATTGTCATTTTGCTAGCTCGTTTAAATTTTGTTGACCTCTAAAATTGTGATTTGTTATTGACATAATTACGTTTACCATTTTTTTCTGCAGCTTCAACTATCCAAAACTTTCCCCCGAACACGTTCGCGTTTTGAGTTTCTACCACTCTTCCCCAAACGCTGTATCTGTTGCTGCTACGTGAGCATGTCTTAAACATGAACGAGCCCGGCGGACCAGACCGAGTGCACGAACGCGAAATTAACGCAAGACGAACCGCGTTCTGCACGGAGAAACGACGTAACGATCCACGTAACTGCGGACCGATAATCGAATGCAGACGGCTTGATTAAATCACTCTCTCCACATCCCTACGCCGCACGAAACTAACCCACCCCTATCTCTCATCTCTTGGCGTCTTCCTTCCTTCCTTCCTTCCTCCTATTAGCTATTTCAGCCTCTCGGTTTCTTCTTCGTGTACATTTACCTAGTGTACATAGATATCGCGTGTACGTAACATACGTCTCGCAAAAGCAGATTATGCCCTTTCATCTTCGACTATCGGGAATTAAGGGAGCGAAATGATACGCGAACCGAGATTATCGAAAATTAAGGATCGCGGAAAATTAATGATGCAAAAGAAAGATAGAAAGTAATTCAGCAACCGTAACGCGGTTTCTCTCGAAATAAAAAGCTGGGAGGAATAAAGCCAGATAGCGACTATGAAATTGTTGAAAAGACAATACGGTTGAATTTTTGAAATTGTGGCGAGCGTTCTAGAAAATTCGGTTCCGCCGTTCAATAAATTATATTCAAAGCTATAAAAAGTAGTAGATGTTACGTTACTAAATTTGAATCAGAAACGATACATAAAATTTTGAGAAATTTAGAAAAAAATGTCGACGAACTCATTAAAATTATAGAGAGAGTTGGCTTGGGAAAAAAATATACAATCTATATCAAAAGAGAATTTAATATTTAATATCCTGCAATTATGTAATACAGGACGGATATTCCTCAATTTACTTCGTTTAAAATAACATAATTACAAATATATGAAGCAGCTCAAATATTACGTTACTAAATTATTTCCAATATTTGTGTGTCATATACCAGAAACGATACGTAAAATTTTGAAAAATTTTGAAAAATCTCGAGGATTAAACTCGTCAAAATTATAGGGAGAATTGGCTTGAATAAGATCTATATTAAAATAATTATCAATATCCTGCTTATGTAAGTAAGGATGGATATTCCTCAATTTAGTTCGTCTAAAATAACACAATTAAAAATATATGAAGCAGCTCAAATATTTACCAGCTACAAGGGATGGCCGCTGTCCGCGGTTAGCTAACTTTATCTCGGGCAATTTTGAATACATATACATGTAATTTTAAACAGAACGTATCCGGATGCCATTTGAAGTGGCGCCTATGGCGCGGGAGTTACGTTACAAGTTCTGGCCCAGTTTTCGCGGTCTGGTTACAGCTTCGGGGATTGCGCTGAAAGCGGCGGCGTCACCGCGGAAAGTGGCGAGTCAAAAAGCGCTCGGCCTCGGACGTTCTATCTATTCCCGGATGTGTCCATTCCATACAATGTCCGGCTGGAATCTCGCGGTTGTGGCTGGGACAGGCTCGTAATTTAGCGTGAAATACGTTTTCCAACCGGCTGTGCTGTATATCGCGCTGCGACCGACTCGACTCGACTCGACTCGGAGCATATTCTCGAGCACTCAGCAATATGCGTAGCACGTTCCATAATCTGCGACAGAGATAATACGGAGAGCACCGCCATCAAAGACGGACGACGCTCTACTCTCTTGTTTGATGTTGCCAAGGTGTACGGCGGCAAATTTAGACGACCGTGTACTGAAGCTGACCTATATATTATATTTTCGCTTTGATAAAGATTGAACTTCATTTAACTTGAATTCATGATATTAAAAGCGAGACACGTACACTGATGTATGCAGAGGCTTGTGAGCGGGAGATTTCGGGCTCTTGGCAGAGCGTAAGGTCGAATATATTTGAAAAATTAAGTTAAATCTTCCAAGCAGCATATCGTATTAAATTTATTCAAATTTCACGAAAGTACAAGTAATTCAGTTAGTTTAGCAGAAGCGAAGGTGGTGTAGCCAGCATTGGACACGTCATAATCCCTCTTAATATCTCTGCTATTAGCTGGCAAATTTTAATGATTTCTTATGGAATTATTTGTTCGGTAACTTGCTGTTATACATCACGACGTTAATATGTCTATACACAATAGTCAGGATTTATTAAATTAATACATTGTATAAACGCATTGTTATTTTCAAGCATTGCGAAACGTTTTCAAAGTATAATATATTTTAGCATTTAATTATACATACTTCCTCCATTTTTCTTGAATTCGAATACATTATCACAAATATATGTATATTTGAGTATTATTTAACATTTTAATTGGCTTTATACATTTCGAATTATGCAAAATAAAACATGGCATTTTGCTAATGTGACCCTCCCTAAGCACTGATTGCTGATAACATCTTTTTCGAGGTTTTCATATAAAAATAATTATTCCATAAATCAGTTACAGCTCTATTGATAATATAGAGTTTATACTATATTTTTAGCACTGAGCAGCTTATATGCGGAAGAAGTTATGTGCATACATTTGCATATATTCTGTAATATTTTAATAACTTTTTTTTGTTAATTTTGAAACTAATTGTAGTTACTGTTCTTTTAAACAAAACCATTTTTTTCAATCTATTTTAATAAAATTATTTTATTTTATAAAAAGCCATATTATCATCCTTGTTTCTCTTCTATTATGCAGTATAGGCACATTATATAAATAGTATTCTAAGAAAAAATGTTTCGTAATTTTCAGTTTAGTATCAATTGAACAACACTTTGATAAATATAATTGTTACATTTTTAATTTAAATATTGATTATGGGTTTATTATATTCCTCATTAGAAAATAAATAATTTCGAACAATACTTTTTAAATAATTATTTTTTAAAATAAATTTCTATTATATTTATCTTTACATTATCCTTACATTCCGGCTGTCTCCCGTCTCTTAGCTTAATAAAGTTGTCCCATTTTACTTTCTAAAAATAAATCAGCGACTTCAATGCTACACTTGTAATTAATGTAATTATCAGCGAATATTTACTGTTATCCGGTAATAATGTTACTTTTCTTTAGGAAATATTTGAATTTATCTTGTATCACTAATGTAATACCAATATTTTCGAATCAACTTTCTAAAAGTGAATTCACATGTATTATTACTGATTTCAGTACTAGACTTATAAGCAACGTAATCATCAGCAAATCTTTACTGTTTTTCAGTAATAATGGTTTACATTTAGAGATTCAATCTGCAGAAATCCTAATTTCTAAAAGTAAATCAGTCTATTATTACTTAAAACAGGAAATATCGTTGACGATTACATAAGTGACAAGTGTAGCACACTAAAGTAATAATACATGCAGTAATAATACATGCACTGATTTACTTTTAGAGAGTAGATCCCAAAATACTTGATCACATCAGTTATACAAGATAAATTCAAATACTTCCTAAAGAAAAATGACACAAATCACAATATAGGTAACTTATACAGCAATAACAATAATATAACAATAATTTTTATAGCACATAACATTAAGCAAAAATTAATAACTGTACTTACTTCTCGAGAATATCAAACAAGTCATTTGTGATCAGCTCTAAATTAACTTACATTTAATACTCTGCTGTAATAAATAATTAATTTTAAAATATGAAATTTTCCCTTCTCTCTCCTGAAAAATTTTATATCTTTTATACATGTCACTTTTTTGGGGGGGGGGGGGGGGGTGCGACATATTAATCACATCATAGCAATCTAATATGTTTCAATATGTTATTAAGAGGAGAAGCGCATAACTCATAAGCTCAAGTCTCTACTAGACCACTTTAGAAAGATACTCGAAGAATTCTTCAAAACCGGAGAGTTCAATTAAATCCACTGTCAATGAGAAGCTCTTACAAAGTTTCCCACTGAAGTAAAAGTTAAATTCCAATAAATAAATTACAAAAACAGATTGTTCAGATAGTTTGTAAGACTAAGTTTCTGTCGAGCGGTTCAACATTGATTCATTTGCCAGTTAAAAATTCGTAGGATATAGAGCCATGGTGCCTTCGCAAGTACCTTCCATCAGCTGACTGTGCACACCAATCAATCGCGAAGTCCCGCCGGGCCCTTGCCGATCTATCGATCGCGATGCTACCGCGCTTCGCGATTTATTTTCACCGCTTAATATCGCAGTGATGCGAATCGATACGGATAGCCCCGTCCGTCCGGCCGGTGCAATTTATTGATCAGAGCAACATTGCGCCCGCCTGGCAACGTAAATGGACAGAAGCCCTTTTACGTCATGATGCATGTGGGAGAGTGTCACGTGCCGGCCAATTCGCCAATACTTTGTTGTGAAACACGCGGCCCTCCTTCGGGAGGCGAGTGGGATGTAACCGCGAAAAAAAAAGAAGAAAAGAGGAGAGAGGGGGGGGGGGGAGAAAAGGAGAAATCGCCGGCACGAAACGTCAGCCGTCATTGCTATATACCCTTTCGCAACCGTGCAATTTCTACGTTAAAATGCTGGAAAATACGATACGTATTTTCCTCGATGAACGTCGACTCGACTTTTCCTTAGCGGGAATTTAACAGGTGCCTCAGTTTCTTTACTCTGAGGAGATGTAATTTTATTTTCTTAGACCTTTGGATTTTTATTTTCTTAGGGAGACCCGAATAAAGTATATTAAATCAGTTTATTATAGTGAGAAGAAGTAGAAATAAAATGTAGGAAGTGTCAGCTTTTTTTTTTCTTTATTATAGTCATAATCGACTAGACAACGTCGTTAAAATATAATTGCCTTCCGCTTTCATTAAAATATAATTGTAACAAAACTATATATGTATTTTCCCGTCAAAAATTGTGATTTTCCAATAATGATTTTCTATCTAATAAAAAAATATATATAGAAATTTATCACAAACCAATCAAAATTCCAATAAAAGTCACAATAGTAATTAATGCCGAAATATTAACAAATTACATAGTGTTCGTAAAGATTCTCATCTCATTGAAGAGGACTCGAACTAGGAATCAAAATATCTGTTTAAATTGCTTGTATCATCTTGTCAACACTACGAAGCTTGTTAATAATTTGTCAATGTTTTGGTATTAATAACTGCTGTGGCTCTTACTAGCAATTTTGATTAATTTCTGACTCTTGAAGCCTTTTTGGAGAAGAAAAAATATATAGTACTGCATTGTTAAATTTAATAGTACAATTGAACTCAATTTGAGTTACTTTTAATTATTGTATTTCAGGTCGCCACTGCTTCTAATAAATATAATCGTTAACTAAAACGTTAACTTAAAAAATAGATTAAATAATGTAACTAGAAAAATGTATTAAATTTGATTCAAATTTAGTTCATTATTTATTACAAGTGCATGTATTAATATGGGTATTATTTATTTTTTAATTAACCACAGAAATGGATTACTTATGTTTGTACATGGAAGTTAAAAATAACAAAATATTTAACTCATGGAGTTGAGTTATCATTGCTCCTTTTGGTATATCCTTTGAAACAATGATGACAATTAATAAAAATTAATTTAAATAATATATATTAGTAATTTGTATCTTATTACTGATCAATTTATTAATATTATAAAAAATAAAATATTAATTTTAACTTAAAGATGTTTAGTGGAGGCATGCAAAAATGTTAAAATTAACATATCTGTGCATGTGTTCAAATTAAAATAAACATTTTATTTTTTACAGTGTATTATTTCGTGAAGGAAACTGTATGAATAAAATATGCATTCTGTAATCCATCCAAATTCGCTCGCAAAAGATTACGCCTAATTCTCACGTGAATGGCGCATCTTGAGCAACAATAGATAGAGTCTTAATTATGTCATTCGAGAAGTTGTTAACCCACTCGAGTCCGCGCACGGTGGCAGACACGGAATTTCGATCGCGCCCTTTCCATCCCTAACATACCCTCTCACCTCTTCTTAGGTCGGAGAAGTGCCGACCGGTAGACAATGCAAACCGAAGTGACTTTAAAGCCGTCGGGTTGGGAAAGTCTCTTCGCGCAGTTGATCCAAAAGTTTCCCCAGGCCGCCGCGCCGCAAACTATCGACGGGGAAAAACAGACGGTCGAACAAGCGAAGTTTCCGCCAATAAAACTGTCGGCGCTCGGGAAATCCGGGCGAGCTTCCGTCGTATCGGTTGTGTTTCTCACGCGAGAGGCAGTAGGGTAAGGTGGGTGGACGGGAATGCTTTGTGGGAAGGAGGGTCTGAACAATGGGTTTAACCCGTGTGTAAGTTACTGAAAAGTATACTCTTATCTTTCCCTCGTTACGTGCCTCCATATTGCGCGCACTTAAATTATTTTCTCATCATTCTTATACCGCATTCAAAAACCACTCTACTTTTACATTCTCTAGTCGATGATACACGGAAAAAGATTTGTTAAAACAACTAAAAACTTCGCCAATTCAGCAATCTACAGCTGTAATAATGACAGTGATTTCTCTATTAAATATTTTCTATTAAATGAAATTGATTATGTTAAGTAAAATTGATAAAATTGTACAGCCGAATAAAATTAGCGATTATAGATAATCATATTTGTTGCAATAACACAACAAAATTTATTAATATGACAAAGATGACTTTCTATCAATCAATCAGTGTACACATAAAAATTTTTAACAAAACATTGTTAGCTGAGATGGCGCACAACTTTTGCTATCGTAATGAAGAAAACTTGTTACATTAGCAATTTCTATTGTGGCAAAAAATTAGTTGAATAAGCATACTGATAATTGCTTACAGACAGAATTTCTTTGTTAAACCATCAATCTTTTTAGTTATAGACGTTGAACTCGCGCAGCAAGCTGTAGCTTTGCTGAATCATCCAATTAATTTTTTTTTTTTCCGTATATACAGTCCGAAAGATTAACTTTAAATCGAAATTCTTCAGAAAAGGGAAACGATAATAGTTTCAGAATATAGTTGGCAATTCTTGTTCGCAACTCCAATGTCCTGTTCATACATTATCCTTACTTTCAAATGACATAACTCAAAAAATAAAGTTTCGATAAGTTACAAAAAGAGTAAAACTTATTTTTAACTTGACAGAAAATTATTGACTAATCAAATGATATTTGCAGAAAGAATATATTTCGTTTCGCAGCCCTTAAAAACTATTATTCTTTGTGATGATTTTGACGATTCTTTATAAAATTAAGTTAGTTTACTTTTGATTGACAGGCTAAAAAATCAAGTTTTCCGAGTATCACTTTTGAAATGTTACGATATTTGAAAGTTATACCATTTGAATTTCGAACATACAGTATAATAATAAGCGAGCAAGTAGATAAGCAAGCTATCTACAAGTGTATAATTCAAACTATTAATCGCGATTGTTTTTCAAGAAAAGGGAATTCTTTTGAAGAATATATTTATTATATATATAGAAATAATGTGATTAAATCATCAGAAAGAAAGTTGTTTAAAGTATACTATAAAATAGTATTTACATATTTCACCATTGACATTTGCACTTTTAAGTGACATATAATTATCCGGGAAGGAAAATGGGAGACTGCATTAATGCTGTTTCGCATGCAAGAAAGAACAACAAAAGCCGTTTACATACGGAGCTGTGAAGGGGAAATTTCAACTAGAGTGTCTCTACGGTTGCAAGGATGTGAAGAAGTACACAGGATACACCGGGAACCGATTCCCTGAGGAGCTTACGGCTTGTGGACACAAGATACCGCGAGTCATGCATGTTATTCACAAGTTTCTACAGGCAATCTCAGAAATTGCACCTCCTATAACTCTTCCTGACTACGGATTCCTCAGCGAGACGGAGGATAATCTCTTTCAGCAACAATCGAATAATCGCTCCGTCGTTTGACGTAATTCGCAAGTACACGGTATGAAGACGGCTGCCTCGAATACTACATACATATACACGGAAAGCACACGATTTTGCTACGGAGTGTCTAAAAATGTAGATCTGAAAATAATTATGCTAGACCATTAAGATAATTACGTAGGACGCTCAAGCTGATTGTTAGAATATCAAAACTTTTTGCAGCATAACTCATTATGTTTGAGCGTCCTCTATATAATTATTTTGATAGTCCAACAAAATTATTCTCAAGTCC
The DNA here is from genome assembly GCF_001594115.1 of Trachymyrmex septentrionalis. NCBI lineage: Eukaryota > Metazoa > Arthropoda > Insecta > Hymenoptera > Formicidae > Trachymyrmex > Trachymyrmex septentrionalis. The sequence goes on along the minus strand of NW_017304269.1, from coordinate 1,834,898 downwards.
GTATCCAGCGAAAAAAATTTAGATACTTCAGCAAAATGAGTAATCCAATAGTGACTTTCCCTCTTCTTCATCCGTTTACTCTTTCAAAACAGTTGCTTCTCTCTATGTTGTTTCACATTTTTAAACTTGATATGCTACGCATTCATCATTCATTTTCTCAGTATTATGCGTTTACTATATATGTAAATGTATACCCTAATATCTTCATGCTGATGCATTGTTAACTGCTATTTCCATGCATTTATCACTTGCAATGTTTATTCTTCGCGTCTTTTTCTATATTTGAATAATCGGAATGCAAAAGCCGTTATATCCAAAAATTAACAAAAACGAGATACCGAAATCTTTGAATTTCTTAGCATCAATTAGTTAGAAATTCAACATTTTAAACTGTATTAAATCAAATCCTATAAAATCAAAGAAGAAAAGTGTGTGGATCAAATTACAAAAAAAGAAATTAAACTACTCTGACTAATCTAGATTTACTAATTTCTTTACTTTGATTTTTTAAAAATTGCGTTTAGTAAAGTTTTTCTCGGTTGATTATTTCATTTTCATTTGAATTTGACGTG
>NW_017304269.1:1824868-1834226 GCF_001594115.1 Trachymyrmex septentrionalis | reverse complement strand
CAGTTCTTCCTCCAGCTGCAAAAGCAGTCATTGTATTTTAATAAATAGAAATTATATTTCTCATATCATACAATAATTCCTTAAATTTTCAAAAAAAGATCCTGTTGATAATTTGAATGAGAAAAATTTTACAAGTTTTTTTCACTCTCGTCGAGAAATATTTCAAAAGTATAATTTTTGCAAATAAACTCATTTGCATCTTGTATATTAATTATATTGTATTTTAAAGCTTAGCATATCTATTAGCAGCAGTGTTGTTGTTAATGCCTCGTCTCTTGAGAAATATATACATTTGCATTAAAAATTAATTAACCTACTATACCTCTTTGTACTTCAAAATGAAACTATTATATTATTATTATATTAAAATTGTTTTATTATTATTATTAAATTCTTTTCGTGTATAATTTCGCATCAAACTGGGCGTGATATCGTCTAGGAGAGAATAATTTTGCGGTTTTCTGCGCGTTCTAAACTCGACGCGCGAAAGCAAAGATTAATATCGTTGGATAAATAAGTTTAGACAAGAATAAATGGATAAATAAAAATTTCAGAGCTGAAGCGCGCCGTCCAATCCTTTTACAATAGAATTTCTCTCACAAACACCTTTTCTGCTACGGGCGTAAATTTTTACGCAAAGCGCTCTCCTAAAATTTTAATCAATTCCGAGACTAATACGCAGAGAGTCAAACTTTATTCCTGCATTTCCATGCAATCAGTAGGTGGGATATCATTGTTTAGGCAAATTTGGCTCTTTACGAAATTGCCGCAATGAGATTCGTCCCCGAAAGGGCGATCTGGTCGATCCGAGTCGAGTTTCAGTCTGATCACGTCTTCGTATACCGGGATCAAGGAACAATGTACGAGGCAGGCGCGGTTTCTCGAGGATTACAATCCGACCTGGACACACGACACCTGAGCGAGCCAGATGCATTGTGCAAGGTGCACACGGTGCAGGGTGACAGCCAATATAACGTGAGAAACGTATTCCTTGAAAATTCGCGTCTGACTTTTGTCGTAGCGGCGTAGGATTTTCTCTCGCCGAAATCCATTTCGGCGCGCCATTTATAATTTGACACATTCTCGATTTACGACGTACGGGTGTCAAAAAAGGGGGAAAACGGGAGAATTGAATTAAACGCCCGATATTGTTATTCTTTCATCATACCATTCTATTACCATTCGATCATTATAAACTCTTGAATCATTTTAACTTAATGAAATCTTAACGGCGGATTTCAACGGACAAAAGTGGACTATTGATTAGAGATATTTTCGTGGATTTTATATTTCGCAGATGAAATAAAATGGATCTTTTCGCGATAAGGATAATTTTTGGAGACAATTATATATTTACGGTTGTTTTAATGTAAACATAATCGAATATGCTAATAATAGTCACATATATACTGCTACAAAATCTTTAGTTTTTTTCTCAACACATGTTTTAGTTGTTATTACTGAATAAAAATGTTTGTTTTATTTACCATTTACATTTTGATATTATTTGAAATAATTATAATTTATAGTACAATTTTTTCATGTTTGAGAAAATTTGTACATAGATTGTTATTACTAACATTATAAAAGTAACAATCATAAAAATGAGACTTCTAACTATAATTATTTTACTATGCAATTACAGTCAAATGTCAAACACTTTTTTCTCAGTACACACTGAGAGGAAGAAATGGTTGCAATTACCACAATTTAACTATGATTTATAATCATTTTTTAGAACTAATGATGCAAATCAATTATGCTATTAAAAGTAATCATACACGCTGCAGAAGAAATCTTTAGTTTTTTTTCTTAACAATATTTTTTAGTTATTATTGCGATATAAATAATAAGTAAATTTAAGAAAACAGTTATATTCTCTATAATTACGATTGCATTTACTAAATAAAAGTGTGTTTATTTTTTAGAATTTATATTAAATGTTTATTTCATTTACCATTTATATATCTTGATATGAATATTTACAAAACTATATCCATAATTTATAATATACTTTTTTTCACATTTGAGACGACCACAAAAATGGAACTTTCAATAATAATTATTTCATCCTGCAATTACAGTCACAGTACAGACAAAAAGAGTATCGAACATTTTTTCCCTCAGTACAGCACTTCACTTAGCCAGCGGAGTTTCAGACTTCTGGATAAATTTGTCATATTAGGTTTTGAGTAAGATCGGTGCGAGAAGTTCATAATTCGCGATGTCGAGCTGCGCGGAGCTGTGTCCGAAGTGGACCCTCGACGAATTATGAAGTTCATTTATAGCGGACTCGTGGTCGCACTATCGTGGCCATCTCGCCACGTCGGCGTCGTCTCCGTGGCAGCGTAGGAGTTTTATTAGATGTATCGAGGCGCCACGAGGGTCCTCGCTGGAGCCGGGGTTAACGGCCAGTGGCCTCACGGGGACGTTAATCAATTAACCGCAGCGGCGCGATGTAACAAGGAAAGACGGGGGCGTCTGACCCCTCGTCCCGTCCAGCATCCCACCCCGGTATCTCGGCATAGCATCCTTTGGTAACCCCGGTAACCCAGTGCATCTCTCGGCCGGAACCTTGCTTCGGAATTTCCAGCGTGCTTCCTCGACGATGCAAAATACATCACGAGCTCGACCGATCGTCATTCGTGCCGTATTGTTTCCGAGATTAAATGAGATTTTGCGACAGCATAATGACATTACGATCGCAATTACGCATTGACAGTCGTAACAACGATTAGAGGGGGAGAGAGAGAGAGAGGGGGGAGAAAAAGAGGAAGGGGGAGGTACGTGCAATGTAATCACCCAGAAACAGACAGTCGTAATTAATTCCAGCAATGTTATAATTATTTAATTAAATAAAATGGCGCTTTTCATATTCGATTAAATGCGCGTTGAGAGCCTGACGGTACGACGACGGTGCGACCGGCTTGATGTGACGATCGTGGATCAAAATTTTGCTCGTTCGTTTTATATACGTCCCGTCCGCGGATTTGCAAAATATTTTTTGTCCGCGCGACGTATGTATTTTCGTGCTACTCTCCAATTTTAGCATTTCACGTTTCGCGCCGTTTAATTTTGAGTACATCCTTTTTGAATGGAATTTTTCATCGCGATCTTTCGAGAGAAACTCTTTTTACCAGTATTTTCGCAATCCCCGCCCGCCTCTATTTTTCCCTCTGCACTCTGTTTTCCAATAACATTATCCACTTCCATTTTTTACTTTCGCTTTTTTTCACATATGTTCAACGATTATCGCTCAAAATAAGATCCTCTTATATATTTACACTACGTTTTATCGCGAATTCAATGATGCATACATCTCGAATTATCTTGAATTATTATCGGGAGATCTGTGAAATTTTGGAGTAGCAAGAATTATTCCTCCTCCTCGTCTGGTAATAATAATAACAGTAATAATAGTAATAACAATAATAATAATAATAACACTAAGGAACACGATTTTGCAATATAAGTGTGAATATCGTTTCCGATTTTCGATGTATTTTAGCGCGCTAAACACAAATCCGTTGGCAAAAATTTTAACTATCGCTTTTGAGAAAAATAGTATCAAAACATGATTTTAATGCCTTTTTTTTTTTAGTTTTGACGTAATTGCATTGCTAAAGGATTCGTATTAAGCAGATAAAAATACGTCGAAAATAACTGCTTACCCGTAATGAAAGAAAAAGTTAAATTTTATCGAATACTGCTACATGAGAAAAAAAAAACTATCTATTTTTTAATTACTGTAATTACTGTAGGTCGGAAAGAAAAAATATCAATATCTACCGAAATGCATTTTAAAGCTAAAAGTTGATACTTTGATGTGGCATTAATAAAATTGAGCAAAAAATGCTTGCTATCAATGTTGCAACGTCTTGAAAATCTTCAAAAGATTAAAGGCCGTAGATTTCGGCCTCTTTGATCGGCCCCATTTTTCTCAAAATAACTGCAATGTGACAGGCAACAAAATTCATATTCAGCAGGCAAAGGTACATCAGAAATGACTATCATACTTCTCTGTACATTCGTACAGCGAAAAGGTCAAATTTTATTCCACAGTTTAATTTTGTTGAATACAAAGTGTGTGACAATATTAAATATAATTTCATATAAATCAATATACAAAAAATAGTGAATATATTACAAATAAGTTAAAGTACGTAATAGATGAGGCTGCAACCGAGCAACTAATGTGATGCCTTACCTGGTTATTAGTGATTACCTATTAGTAGGTATTGCAGGGTATTACAGGCATAACTGATATAATAGTATATGCACACAATATAATATATCATAGTTACAGCAAATATGATATTACAAATGATTGTCAATATGAGCAATTCCGAGGTTGTTGGTGCGGAAATAATGTATTTATTGAGCGATAAAATATAATTCGCAAACAATTGGAATTTATTTATCAATGAAGTTAATTATTGTAGTTTAGGTTTTGCAGGTTTTAATTATAAATATGTTATTTACCAACAACTGCGAAGACTCGTCTTGGCACTTTACTTATATTTGATTTATTCTTGGAACAACAAATCTATTTTTATTTTTATATTAATAAGTGATTATATGATATGGAAAGTATAATTATATCAGACATGAAACGTTAAAAAAGAAACGTTAAAGAAATTATAATAGATATAACAAAACGATGCCCTTGATCAATAGACACGTATATAAGATATTATAATACAATATTACCCATATAATATCTTATTTGTAAATTAAAGAAATATAGAAAAATAATGAAAATCTAAAATATATTAATTGAGATAAGGCTGTGCAATTCAAGTGCAAATAGATTAGAGAATATGATTAAATTATATTGTATATATAATTAATCTCAAAATATAACGGTACAAAAGAAAAAAGTATGTAAACATGTAAGTGACAGACAAATATCGGTTTCTACAAATGTAAGTCAGAACAAGAGTTCGCTATAAACTTCGTAATTCAAGCAGCTGTAGATAACTTCGTTCAAAAAATTAACAAAATTTAAATTAGAGAAATAAAGAGGGCTTTTAGGCTTAAAATCTTTGCTTTCCCAAAGTCCCTGTGTTTTTTGAGTTTCTGCAAGTTCGGTATGTTTTATAGGTATACAAAAAAACTGCGCTGGACAAAATGGAAAATTTCCATCTCTCACTTTCGCGAGCCTAAAAAAACTTGCAAAATCTTCCTAACGCGAAAGCTTAAAGTTTCCGTAACTAAATTTCAGTTTTACGAATTGAAAAAATAAAGAGTAGGTTGAATCGAGATTAAAGTTAATTTACATTGGTAAACATAGACTTAAGCGGCATCTAATTTAGTTTCGGCTTGATTGCACAATCACAAACAACTAAATTAATTGGTAAATTAATTGGAGACCCTCGAGACCTCTCCCTGCAAAAATTTCCCCCCCACCGAGGTGAGTCCGCGTCGAAACGGCGCGTCGACCAGCTTATCGGCGCTTATCAACGCTTCCTGCGAGAAGCGGGCGGATTAAACTGTACGGTGGAACAGGGGGTAGGAAACGGAGGAAGGAGGGCCTTTATTGTCGCGCGGCGCCGTCAAAGTTTATCGCGTCACGCGCGACAATACCACGCTATCGCGAGCCATTCCGCGTAGCTGAGTGCAACTGACTCTCTCTCTCTCTCTCCCTCTCTCTCTCTCTCTCTCTCTCTCTCTCTCTCGAGCGGGAGGACTGACTCCTAAATGCACCAGCGCGATGCATCGTGCACGGGTACATATGGTGCGACGTATCCCGGATACAGGAGCGACGCGGGCGGCCTGTGGCTCGCGATAAGAGCACGGCGCTTCTCCGTAAAGATTATGGTTAGGAGAGCTGGTGCCGGATGCACTTTCTGCGCTCAGTTTCTTTCGTCCGCGAATGCACGGCTATTCCGTTTGAGTTGGTGAAAGTGCGCGGAAGTATAGCTGCGGGGCGGCCGGAGATTAGAAGAAATCGCGGTAGAAAATGCAGCTCGAAACAAAATACGCGTCTTTAGAATGATGTTATTAAATGTCTCGTGATCATTGAGAATTCAAATATTGCATCTATGTAATACACTGGCAAGAGGAATTTTTGGTATTCGCAACAATAACTACACGTTACTATTGTATATAATTATGATTATTATCACCGCTATAATGTTAGTAATAATTATTATATATACAGTGCCCAACAAATATACATCTATAGTTGAAGTATAATTAAAAATGACTTTAATAAATAGTTATTATTATAAATAGTTGCAATCACTGTAATTTGACTATAATTTGTAGTCATATGGTCTAAAAATGATACTATACCTAAGTTGTAATTAAATTATAGTGATTGCAACTATTTTTGCAGTAGTGATAATTTAATTATAATAATTTTCGACCTTGACCACGTTTCAATTATATACATTTAATAATATAGAATTGTGCATGTAGTTATTATTATTATAGCAATAATAGTCGTAACTATAGTAACATATAATTATAATTAGAAATACTAAAAATCTCAATGTATTATGCAAAAATTACTCAATTCCTCAAATTAGTTAAAAAAAAAAAAGAAATAAAAAGAAATTAATTTAAATAGTGTAATATAAAAGAATTATATATTAAGTAAAAAAATGTATTTTTTAAAATAAATTGCGGGAGGATTATGTATCAAATATAAAAAATTATTTTCCTAACTTATCTGACATTTTATAATTTCCCAAGGGTCCAATAAAAATACTCTCATAAAACTCATAGCGACTGCAATTTCATTTTAAATTACTTCCCAAGGAACACTCTGAAAGAATTAAATAAATATTTAGTCCTTTCAGTTATGTATACGTTCTCTGCAATTTCTTAATCTTCTTACGATTTCTATTCCTTCTTCTTTTACCTGGAGAAGCCGACGCTTAAATATATATAAATTTAATTTATTTCAAAGACAGAGGGACAAGTATGATTTATGTAAAATGGAAAATTTTAAATAAAATGTTGTTGCTATGAAAGAAATATCGATACGTGATCTCTGCGATCGACGGATTTCTTACAGTCGTCGCGAATAAATCCATCATGGAGACAAACATCACGATGAAAACGGATGCACCTGAAAAGTATCGCGCGTGTAAAAAGTGCGGATACACGATGAAGCATGAAAGAGTACCAGGTGCCAGAAACTAATCATTAGCTGATATTTAATTCAGCGTCTCGTCGAAGTAACATCTTGCATTTCGCGACGAGAGATGAAAATTGCGGGGAAAAAAAAACGAATTTAGAGACGTTATCCCACGAGCTGATCCTCCCGTATTTGTGAATGCCATTCGCAAATTAAAACCATGAATCTACAGGGTGTATCCTCGGAACTATATTCGAAAATATCGGAAATACCTCGGAAATAAATAGGAGAAAGAAAATTTTTGCAGATAATCACAATTTCGGAATCAATTTCTCCTTGACAAAAAATTCGATATATAAATTCGGTCACTCGCACCTGGATTTGTCATTAAAAAGGTTGCTTTATATTGTATAAAGTAGCTTTATTTAAATGCGGTATAATAGTGGGATAATACAATGAACTTTTAATAATGAAATAATATATGTATATTTTATTAAAAGTAATGTGACATTATCGTTATTAAGTACTTAATTGTTTAAAATATTTATATGCTTTTACATTTAACTTTGCTAATTTCATGCAGCTTTTAATATATGCACTAATCTAATATAATACAAGTGATCGAATTCGCCAAGCCATTTTTGCTATCTATCTTCGGCTCTTAATATTAATCATCTATATAATGCGTTAAATTAAATATTAATTCCCATAAAAATTAATTAAAATGACTTATAAATTTGTAAAAGTTTCGTTATGATTTTAATCATATGTATAAACAGGGTTGGAAAGTAGCTCGTTATTTGTAATGAAATTACAGTTGGAGTAATTTTTTAACTGTAACTTAACTCCGTTCCTTCTTTCTATCTGTAGCTATAATTTAACTTAGTTATATTTTTTGATAACTAATAATTAACTTAATAATTACTTTATATCAAACTTATTTCCCAACATTTGAGTTGACTAAAATAAAGTGCTTGATAAATAATCAGTATTTATTTCTTATAATTGAGATATCTTTATCTCTGATAAAATCATCACACTCCGTAAATATCTGTACTAAGAATTAAGTCAGAAGCCATTTAATATGGCCATATAATTTCAATTCCTAACACATACATATATATATATTTAATATTTTATTATAAATAATTATAGCGATATATAAAATATATCGAATGTTTAGCATAATAAGTAAAATAATTTAACAAATGTTAGAAATGTATAAGATTCTTGAAATAGGAATGGAAAAGTTACAAAAAATTGCAGGCAGAAAAGCAAGTGAAAAGTACCGATTAGTTTACTTAATAATAATAACAACCGTATGATTACTTTTTGAAAATCGATAATTTGTAAAGAAACGAACTTTTTCTCTCAAGAAAATTACTTTTCAATAGAAGAAAAAACCCTGTAACTGCAATTGGTATTTTACAAGTAACATACTCGATATAACTTTCCTGCATATATGAAAATAACGTTGGACAATGTTACACAATGCGGCACAGTCTGCTGATTTACGATGCGTCTCTAATAAGAATATTGTACGAGTAGATGCAATTTCACAGCGGATTATACTTCAATATCTCCGTATCCGTATCTACGAATCGACGCTGCAATTAACTCTACCTATTGACGCCCGTGATATTCGCAGTATTGCATCTGAATTGCAGCCGTAACGCGCGTTTTCCCGCGAGTTTTCCGCGTAATCGATCCCATCCGCGATCAACATCCCTCGTGTGCCCGAGCTCTCCTTTCCGCACGGGGAAACCCCCGGCGGCGTGGTACTCAAGTTTCGCCACGTGCAGAAATAGCTTGAGACGATACAGGGTGCTCGAAGCACACAGAGAGAGCGCTGTGCCACTAATTGCATCGCTCGCAGCATCATCATCGCCATCGTCGTCCTACGCGACGCGGCGAAGCGACACGATGCTCATGTCCGATGTGCGCGGCAAATGCGATCGGCCGTTGCAATTAGGCTTGAGATATTGCCTCCGGTAGTCACGACTAGTCTCCTCTCTTCCCTCGCCGCCACCCTCTCTTCCCTCGCCGCGATCTAAATCGATGTACCAGGGCATTAATTCGAGTTATTAGCGATAAGCCGTGGGATTACATCCTGAGACGTCGCGTGAGCTCGAAAGATATAAATACATGTATCCCGCGTATTTTTAGACCGCGAGGCCGCACGTTTCCGATTCTTGCATTTCGAGACTTCCCAGGATTCGATATCGTTTGGAAAAAGAGGATCCAATAAGAGTAATTTCGATTTTTTTTTTG
>NW_017304269.1:1823273-1824768 GCF_001594115.1 Trachymyrmex septentrionalis | reverse complement strand
CCAATAAGAGTAATTTCGGGATTCGATTTTTTTTTTGTTTTTTTTTTTGTTTTATATTGTACTTCTTCGTGTTCGTACAGATTCTCGTTTCTTTAATTATTCTCGGATTTTTTTCTTAATACTTTTTAAATACAAAGAGAGGTAAGTTTTTTTAACATTGATTCAAGATGTAAATTTTGTACGTTCAACGCGGTTTAGTTTCAATGATTCAGGATGTTCAAAGTTTTTCGGAGGAAAAATTTAGTTTCTTTTTAATAATTAAAAAAAACCAATCAGTCATCTTGAAACATTCGTACAAAGTTTCATCAAAATGACCCGAGCGATTTTCAACATTTTTGGAAAAAACAAAACTTTTATTTCAACTTTGTCACCCTGTATCTTGGAAATTACACCGTTTCAGACATTTTAAATCCGCTTGTGTTCTGACGTCCTTACGTATCTATTTACTGATGCGACAATAATTCGTCGCGAGTAGACGTTTTGGCGTAGCAGAATTTACGAGGATTCAGGACTTTACGACAAGAGAGATCGTAAGGATAAACAGGATTCGCCTATCTCTTAAAGCTCGCGCGTACCGTAAATCGAGTACCCAAAAGGTCGGTGGCGATAAAACGGACGGCGTCGCCGAAGAGTAAAGCTCTGAAGAAGGGTGCAAATGATGGTTGCAAATGGGATACGAAGAGGTGGGAAAGAATCGACGGATGACACGGTGGTTTGATACTCGTGAAAACGGGAGAAAAATTAGGAGACTGATGCGCGTGAAGTGATCACATAAAAATTTATCGAGGATAATATGTCGACAGAGGTGTTTGACTCTACCCTGAGGGATTGTGCTTGCACTCAGAAATCCCTTCCTTCCCACAAAATCCTTTAATATCTTCAACCTGCGAGATGAATTTTTTTTCTGTATTTATTTCCTTTCTCAGCAATATTAAATTCCTCCAATAATTTTTTTGTAACACAATTTTTATCAGTAATATTACAAATTTTTATTAGCGATTCTTCTTCCAGTAATTTTCTTCTATAAGAAAAATTATTGATAAAAATTATAATACGACTCGCATAAAGATGAAATTGTACTTCCGCAAAGATTTTCTAATTTCATCTAAAAATATATGTTAATAATTAAAAAACTTATATTCCGTACGATATTATTCAGAAATAAATATATTTTAAATATAATATAATTCGTACTATTTCTAAAATATGTGTCGTATAAGTGAAACAATAGCCGTTCAAAAATATTACCTGCTTTTTCCATTTTATCTATTATAAACATTTTTTAAAACATTTGTATTTATATATAATATATTAAAAAAAGATGCGTGTGTTTGATAATACAATAAAAACACAATATCTTTTATTTTCTATTATACACATGTGATTTATATGCGATTTTCAACCTTTTATTATAAAAGCTTTTAAAAACATTCGTATTTACATGCAGTATATTGAAAAAGATGCGCATGTTTGATAATACAATAAAAACACAATA
>NW_017304269.1:1817798-1823173 GCF_001594115.1 Trachymyrmex septentrionalis | reverse complement strand
AGAATATTGTCAACAACTCATTACTCCCATTCTTCTATTCTACCTCAAAATTCCATTCAACACACACACACACACACACACACACACACACACACACACACACACACACACACACACACACACACACACACACACACACACACATAAAATATATTACATAAACACATGTCAGGATTGCCACAAATTTCTCATTCTAAAATTCCATAACTTTTCCTTGATCTTCAGATAGTTTCATGATTTTCCCTAATGAAAAATTTCAATAATATCGAAATCTTTTGTAGTTTCATCCTGATTTGAAAACTGTCAATATAAATTATTGTTAATGTTGCTGACACTGCTTCAATTTTTAATTGAGTTGATAATATTATATTTATTAATTATTAATATTATATTTAAAAAAATTGCGTAGATGTGATGCACGTACTTTAAATTGTTTTAAGGCCAAGAATTTTAATTTTTCAAAAATGTTAGTAAAATACCTTTCTTAATTTCCTTGACAGTTTTCGATTTACCTGATATTTCCATAATTTCTGGTTTGTATGCAAGCCTGTTTTTTTTACCTAAAACATCTAAAAATTAAGTATACCTAAAAAGCTGTAGGTAGACACAGATCTGTAATTTTGTGTGTGTTGAACCATCCCAAATATTAAATTTAAATTTTTTAATTTTTCAATAAAATGTAAATATACATATACGGCGTCGTTAACATTTAAAGTTTGCGAAAGAGAAATTCGAGTGGTCGCTGTAACTGCCTCTCTCCATCTCGCCTGGATGCATCGGTGCGCCCAGATAATAAGTGCCGTCGCCGACCACGCGGCATTTATAATACGCGGCGCGCTTCCACGAAGGGAATTGATCGCGGATTCACGGAACATCATCTATCTACCTACCTACGCGCACCTCACACGCGAAACGCGGGATTAAATCGACCCAATTCCCCAACGCTGCAATTTACCGCGCGTGGCTTGTGCGCCCGTAATTCATGAATCCATCTCTCGCGAGTCGCGCGGACCCCGCAATTGCGAGCACCACCCACCAGATTGCTACACGCACCGCACACCCCTTCCTGCAGAGTCGATTCTCTCCCCGTAATATTTTCAAGCGAAAAAAAAATAGTAGAACTCGAAAAGGTTTCGGTACAGCAGAAGAATTAAGGCTGGGAATATTCCGCGCCGCATGAAGCCTCCAGTTATGAAACTGGCGATCTAAATCGCGTTGTCTCGTTTCGAAACATTTCTGTGTAAAAATGAGACCTTTCCGGATTCGTGTAATAATAATAAAGTTCAATTTTAATGATAATTCCAGCAATGAAAACAATATAGAGGAAAAAATACAATAGTGAAAAAAAAAAAGCATTATGCTTCCCTTATTTATACAATAACTTAGCTAATAATCAATTTTTTAATTTAAAACTTAACGATTCATCAAAATGTCGGTCAATCGATTTTAGACTCAGAGTTACGAAACATTTGTTACTTAGAACATTAATTATAGAAATACAGCGACACTGCATAACTCGAAGGTGAACATAATGTGGTTCCACACTAAAATAGATCTTCAAAGATCGGTTTTGTTTATAAAAAGTGTTTGGTTACAAAATTAATAAAAAAGAAAAAATATTGCAGAACATACAAGTACATGCAAATAAATGTGTGTACACATAACTTCTTTCGCATATAAACTGCTCAGTAAAAATCTATAGTATATACGCATAGTACATATTATAATATAAATTAAGATATTATACAATATTAAATTAAGATGTAAGATAAGTGAAAACATAAGATTAACAGTACAACTACAATTAATTCATAGAATAATTATTTTAATTATTTTAATGCGAAAACTTCGAAAAAGAAGCTGTCAGCGTTTTCGGGATCACATTAACAAAATACTATTATTTAATTTCGAATAACTCGAAAGGTATGCAGCCAAGTAGAATATTAAATAACAAACTCAAATATACATATATTCGTGCGGCAATACGCTCAAGTTTGAAGAAGAATGAGGAAATACGTGAATAAATGCTAAAATGTAAGCATTTTACATTTCAAAATGTTTTAAAGTAGCAACGCGTTATAATAGTTCCATAAATAATTACCAGAACTCGCTACTTAATAGCAGAGATATCAAGAAAAGCCACTATACCTGCAATGAACATTTAATATTATCTTTTCCTCTGTTAACATCAAAGTTTAAGTTTAAAAAATACGTATATTCAGGAACAACAATTTCGCTGAAGTATATAAAAAAATTAGGTGGATCTGAAAATAATTCTGTTGAAATATCAAAATAATTATGTAGGAAACTCAAGCACGATGAGCAAATATGTTTTAAAAAGTTTTGACATTCTAGCAATCAGTTTAAGTATTTCCACGTAATTATTTTGATAGCTCAACAATATTATTTTCAGATTTGTATCTAGCGCTGAACAAATTTTTTCTATTTCAGAATTTAAAATATTTCATTTAAACAAATTTTTTAATATTTCAGAAAAGTTGCCCTTTCCGTATTACGATAATATTATTTTGGTTGTAACGTGTCGTCCTACAATCTTGGCCAAAAGTATAAATTAACCCCCATAAATTGACGTAAACTATAACTAACGAGAAATAAATTAAAATACAGTTTTATTTGAAAAAAATGTATTTTCACAACAATTTTAATATTTTATTACTTTCCGTGTGGATGCGATAAATTGAGAATGTTTTATACTCATAGATAAGATTGGACTCTATTTAAAAAAAAAAAAAAAAAAAAAAATAAAATTGAAATCGCATAGACGCGCATTGCACAATTTTTCATCATTCCGTCGCGAACGGCAGAATTTCGCAGCACAGCAGGAGCTCTTGTGGATCAGCTTTTGGATGCTGCGCGCGTCTGGATCACCTTTGTAACGACGGGAATCGATCTCGACGGCGACAAAGAGAGCCAGCCGATTGGCAACAACGTTTCGCCCCTGAGCGGATTGCAATTTGGCAAATTCGAAAATCGAATTCATCGTCGTCAGGACGATCGCAGGGCCCGGCGATCGAGTTTCTGTTTCGCCGAATAATAACTGCCAACGTGGGCGCGTGGGCGCGTTGCAGACGTGGATTTATACACGGAGTCGGAATGCACCCCGTAAATACTTGGGGCGAAAAATTGCAGCGTCGATCTCTGTCGACGTTGTTTTGCATTTGTTACGTGGAGCTTGGCCGAGCAAAAACTGTCCGCGCCTCTGAAATTGCGACAATTTGATTCGCCGTTACGCTCGCGTTGATCAATGGAAACGTCCCGGCGAAAATTAGTCGTCGCGTTCGCGATAATGCACGGCGATAAAAGCGAGCCCCGACAGCTTTTCGCGAATTATTCGACAGTCACTGCCAAATACCGTCGAGTCCGGGCTTAATTTTATAAGCGTATTTAATCAAACAGATACGAATTGCAAATAATCGCACCGTTTGGACAGAAATCAGCCCCGAAGTTTCGCACTTTTATGGGTAATTTTCTATATGCGCGTGTATGTATACAGTTTCGGCCAAATATAACGCATCTCCACAAATTCAAGTATAAACGTTCTATATCCGACAAAAAATAAAATTAAAAGCAATTTGATTGAAAAAATATTTGTCTGTTATATAACAATATTTATTTTAATTATAATGATAATACTTCTTGTAATAATTTTAATATCTTGTTGCTTTTCCTTTGAATTTTATTGCGCAAGAAAAAGAAATGCAATGCATTAAAGGTTGCACAGATTAATAAAACGACGACATATTTGATAGATTACAATTTTCAATCACGTAACTGTATGAATTACAATAAAAAAAAAAAAAGCTAAGCCGTGCTTAAAAGAATTATAGCAAACTGAAAGATAACAATGAAAATATATATTATGTTGAGCATTTCTGAAGAGATTTAATACTTAAAATATTTTATCAAATTTACAATTTGTACCTGTTAAATTGTTAAAACTATTTTATTTACTGCAATAAAATATTCTATAACAATTTTCTTGCGGGGGATTAAGAGAGCTGAAATATTTTTAGGTGTCTAAATTGGAAATTTGAAGGTTCGTAGGAAGCGGAATCCTGATGGAAAATTGATGAAAAACTCTTTCGAGCGCGACTCGTAATTGCGTTCGCAATGCGGGACAGCGCAAACGGAGCGACGGTAATCCGTTGCACTTACGGCCGCTGATATGGTTGGGCACGGACGCCTTTGTTTCGAAGAACCCCGATTAAAGTTTCTGCGAACGCGCGTTCCCGTAATTTAACGGCGCCTTTAACGGCACCCATCTCGAAAAATAGGCCAGACGAAATAGTCGTTACAATGATAACCCTGATACGCTTCACTTTGCCGTCCCAGGAATCAGCTGATAAGCCAACGAGGCGCGATTGAGACAATTGTTAACGTTCCGTCAACACCTCGCTGACGAATGATTCATCAATTGGTAATCAGAAGAAACGAGCGCGATCAATTCTAAATGAAGAAATCACGTTTTGCAAAAGTGAACGCAAATATTTCGTCACTCACCAACTTCAACGCAAATTGACGTTTTTCATGCTTGATAAAAAAATTAATTGGAAAACAGTTTGGGAAAGTATAATAATATTTATTTTTATAACGATAGGACGAAAAGAAGAGTTAATTTTGTAACAATTTCAATTTTATTACGACGCTATTCATAGTCCGGTCTTTTGAGATCGTCTCGAGTAATGTCTTAAGATAATACGGCTGTCTGATTGATTTATGACTTCTTAAAATTGTACTTAAGAGGCTTTCTACAACAATAAGCCATTGCTAAGCTATCAGTCATAGGTTATAAAAAAATCAACCAATCACAGTCAAACGTGAGAAGAATAATCGACTACAGTCGATTAATTTCTTACGACTTAAAACTTAGGTAATGACTTATTATAAAAAGCCTATAAGACAGTCTTGAAGAATCGACTATATCAACCCTAGTCCTCCTTTGGCTTTCATTACCACCTTTTTCAAGAAAATGCGATAAGCTGAGGGTGCTTTATTATACTTATAGCCGACGCTGTGTAATAAAAAATGAGAAATACGAACCTTTCAAATCATGTCTTCTTAGAACACATTCAAAGTTCTCAAATATTTAGCGTCAAGAATGGCTTTTCGTAATGAAAAAAAACAAGTTGGAAGCTACCCTTCAATCTCTTAAGATAATGCAAAGATTGGAGGCAGAGAATACGCGATTTCTTCTCGCAATTGTAGACTTCCGCGAGGATAATTCCAAAGTCAAACTGCGGCGCGTCATCGGTGAACAGATGCATACCATGGTGAGTGAACTCTTCCACGAAGCAGATTCGATTGGTCGTTCGTAGAATCTTCTACCTACGCACCTCGCTCGATCGCGTAATGCA
>NW_017304269.1:1816677-1817698 GCF_001594115.1 Trachymyrmex septentrionalis | reverse complement strand
AGAGAGAGAGAGAGAGAGAGAGAGAGAGAGAGAGAGAGAGAGAGAGAGAGATCGGGCCGTACCAATTTTCCCGACTGGCAATTTTCCGCGAAGCAATTGCTCTTTCTTAGCTCGTGTAAGGAATTTATTCATTAATCTACTCCCAAGGCACGCGAAGAAAAGCGTCCACTCTCGATTATAATCCTTGTGTTCACGTTAATTATCTTTCTCTTCATCTTGCAAAGTACCTTTAATAAAAATATATGAGACCAACATAAATATACCGCTCCATTTGTTATAACAACAGCACGCAATTTCGAAAGCAAAGTTGTCCAGGAAATAAGTTTGAAATCATTAACGTTATTTGCAATATATTAATTTAAAAATGTAATTTTGAAGTAACAGCTGATTTTAGCGGAATAACAGTATGTTCGTTTTTTTTTTTTTTTTTCCGTTCTTTTCTGTAAGTAACTTGAAAATGACAATTTTTGAATTATGTACGTTGTAGTAAATGAGCGATACGGAAAAACGTTTTTAATACGTGAATTCCTTTAATTTACCAAAGCTATACAGCCTCGGTAATGAATATAAAGCACCCTTAATTTATCGTGTTTTCTTGGAAAAGACGATAACGAAATTCAAACAACATGATATTAAACGAGAAAACAACAAGATATTAAAAATGTTACAAAATAAATATTGTTTTCCAATAAAATTGTTTGATAATTCATTTTTCGTAGACATAAAGACATAAAATGTTTACGTCAATCTGCGAGGATTTTTTATACTTTTGGCTTTTGGCCGAGGGTGTATAATTCATTAAATTACTTGATAAAAATACGACGTAAAAATGCGGATCGAATCGTCTTGTTTCGGTTTCCAATTCTTTAGTGAGTTCAGAATCAATTTTTCGCAAGTGAAAATTTACGAATAAAATACAAATATATACGACGAGCCATCGCGATCAGAAAATATTTCAATGTTACATTCTTCAAGTGCCTTCAAATATTTCTTGAATCCGTAGTACAATACAATTTTTACG
>NW_017304269.1:1799246-1816577 GCF_001594115.1 Trachymyrmex septentrionalis | reverse complement strand
TTACATTCTTCAAGTGCCTTCAAATATTTCTTGAATCCGTAGTACAATTTTTACCAACGTAGATAAATTGATCGATAGCTGATTGTGAGAATTATTTGAACGTCGGATGAAGTGAAGAGACGAAGAATTGAACAGCGAAATTTAATATGTGCTCGAAGGGTTAAAACGTCGCCGGCTCGAAATTCTCTCGGACGACTTCCGGCAAATTGCTGGGGCAACGAAACTGGAAGTTGGTTATATCGACAGGCAGGACACTAAGGAAGAACGACGAATGCGTGCTAAATCGAGGGGTTTAGGAGTCGTAAGCGACCGGAAGCGCGGTCGTTCCTCCGATGAATATTAACTCGGCAATTCGCCCTCGTCGCCCGCGAAAAGACGAAATTTTCCAAAACGACGTTTTCCAACTGAATTCTAATACGACGATTCTCCGCGATTGCATTACCTGGCCGAATTTAACTTTATCTTGCAGAAGTGATGAAGTGCGTGATCCTGAATTTCTTATTTCACTCCCTCCCTCTTTATATATGTTTACATGTATCGTTTTTTATAATTGTAACAAAATTAAAGATTTACTTGAAGAATGCGTGTGAATATGAAAAAATTAAAAATTTACCGTAAATAATATAAAAATGTATACATACATTTACATATCGTATTTTATATTTTTACTTGAATATGTATATGTATATTAAATTAATAAATTAACGTAAAAATTTTTTCGCATGTTTTAAATTTTATGGCGCATATTTAAAAGGTTCACGAATATTATAAACATCAAGGACGATAATTATAACAAAAATAAATATTTACTTTCACATATACACAGACATATTTAAATCTTATATTTAATAATAAATAATAAATGCGAGTACATTAAATTAATGGTTAATAAAATTCATTGCGCGTATTGAAAAAACTCACGAATGTTGCGAATGTTCAGGACAATTAAGTAATAAATTAATGGACATTAAAATTAATTGATACAAATTTGTAATATTAATAATTATTTTAATTATTTAATTATTTTAATAAATATATATATATATATACTGTTACTCTTTCGCTTCCCTGACTTTTCTGTTAAAACCCAAAAATTTGATGACTGCCCCTAAAATACGATTCAAGTCTCTGGTTGGAAAACGATGTTACGATGTCATAAAAATTGATGTGGCTGAACAATACAACACTTTTGGAGGTTTTCTCCTGCCATGCACGCCGGTACCGAAAACATGCGCCGGAAAAGCGAACTGACTGCCCGGAACTGATCAGATCCGACAGACAGAGAGATTTAATTGAAATTCCGGATCGATACATTCGTGGGCGTTCGATATACACACCGTGTTACGTTATCTCGGGAACAAACGCGAAGGTGAATTTCAGGAGGAATGATTACCGATCCATAGATGAGAAAAGCAACAGAATCTTCACTTGAAAAGAAAAGCACCATTTTTTTATCATTTATTTCTCAATACTTGGCTTTATTTCGAGTTTTATCTTTTATTATCTTAAATCCATCGTTTACAGTGCTCTGAATAACCAATACGTTTTCGTTTACGTATAATTGGAAAGGAGAAAAACAGTTGAGGGTAAAACCGATTAAATATTATTTGTAAAATAAACTCACAGCGTTCGTTCTCTATTTAGATCTCAAAGCCTTTATGCCCGAATTCGTATCGTCCGGGGAAAAAAACATTTGATTAAACGGTAGGAAAGATTTGTTCGGAATAGGTAACAAAGGTTCCGGACGCAGAAAAAGATCCGGAAAGAATCGCAGTGGGGTTTTCTCTCTCTCATACGAGCCAACATTGTGTCCCACGGGATCTCTACATGACAGTATCATGATGACGAGGCTCTTTGACGCGGACATCGAAAACGAGTATCGTTTTGTCGACGATAGCGATTGACATTTTGCAACGCTTTTTGCGACAATCGTCCCCGCGTCCTCTGCCCCTCTTTTTATTTTGAATGGAAGCGTCAAAGGCGCATCTTCGTGTGATCATCCGAATTTTGCGCTCTTTTTTTTTTTTTTTCAATCGCAACGACAGCGTTTCAAATCGAACGCGTGCAGCACTTTTCCGATTGATGCCACCCTTTTTTTTAGCTGTTGTTATTACGAACGTTTGAAATTAAAAAAAAGTCCGATTATCGCTTCAGCTATAAATCCACAATCATAGATCACCTCTTAAAACTCGATAAAACAGAAAGGGATTTTAGAAAGATTGAATCAGCTGTCCCTGTAGAATTTAATTGGCACAACATTTTTTTAGATAATATATAAAAATTACTCTTTCAAATATTGTATGAAAGTGTTCAGCATAAAAGTGACGTTATACGGTCAATAAAACTGGTCGGTAATATTAGATAAATAATAGTGACAGTACGCATCAATATTTTTAGTATTTTTATAAACTTACACGGTCAGTATTATCGGCAATATATTTCACTTAGTTTTATGTGCAATATCTATCGCACTATGACATACTGTGACATGGATTTATTAGCAGCGCTTTATTAAAAACGATGCTGATACTCGAGAATCAAAATCCAGATCACCGTCAGTATTCTACGTCAATCCGTCAGTATTAACACACACGATCAATAATATATCGTCCGTATAATTTGTTAACACTGACAGTATTATTGACTGTGTAGAGTCACCTGAACAGTCCGCAGGATTTCTGAAATACTTCCGAGTTAAAAAAAAAAAGATCGAAAGGTAAATATCCATCTACTTTATGCAAACAACTTAAAATAGAAAATGAAAATTTTTTTTTTAAACTCAAAGTCACGTTGAATTTATTTAAATAACACCAATTTTTTTTCATAATATCGTAAGGGTTGAATTTAATTCTTTAAACGAATTTAACGGAAATGTCACTTTTATTGTTTTTAATCTTATTGATATTTAACATTAAATTTCCATCATTATTTTAAACAGTAATACTTATATCTAAGAAATGCAAACATAAAAAGCTGTCTAAAAATTATTTTGGCATTGCAAGCACATAATATCCATCAGTGAGGAAAAATTGTAACTAATGTAATATTATATAAAATAGCTGTAATTTATTAAAAAGAGCAGAGCTTTGTATTCCAGAAGAAGATAAGCAATTTAAATATTTTACATAACTTGCAATTTTTTTTACTGATTAATATTTTTATAATAAATAAATAAATATATTATATATATATATATATATATATGTGTCTGTTAATTTTAACTTAGACGTATAATGGACTTTCTGAGACATGCAAAAATGTAAAAATTAATATTGCGTTACGTCTCAAAAAGTCCATTATACGTCTTTATGTATTACATTACTTAATATTTTAAATAATATAAAAAGAAAAATTATTTTTTTTTTCTCAAGAGTCGGAGGAAAATTTATGCTATAACAAAAATTATATAAATTAAATTTTAATAAATTCACTCCGACTAGATTACTCTAGAATATCGAAAAATATAAATATATCGATACTGAATTAAGGTTGCTTGGTTGTTACACGTTACACATGCAACGTGCAGATTATGGGGCGAAAGAAGAAATCTTTTGCATGTTATAATATTTCAATTATTCTCGGTGAATAGCCTCTTTGATCTCAATCTTATCATTGCTATTCATCATTATCTCGTTCTCGTTCTATGTAACGTATTTCTATTACATAAATGTCGAATGGAGGTACAGTAAGGATCTCCTTTGAGCTTCTAATATAGGCTGATGAATGAATCCCATCAGGTTTAGCCTAGGATATCCTACTTACCGAGTACAGAGAGAGTGATGTCGCCCTCCAAAGTGGTTGTGTCGTTACGTGCCTGGCAAGAGTACCGTCCCGCATCCGAGGCTCTCATCTCCTGCGTGTAGATCGTTTGATTCGCGCTCTCGGGATACAGGATAAAGTGGCTCTCGCCGCCTGGCCAAGGGTAAGCCCTGTTATCCTTGTACCTGAAATAGAAGTAACGTAAACGCATTATGGTTACGAGCAAATAATCTCCATCACATGTTTGTCCGAGGTAAACGTAAAAAATAAATACAAAGATCGATTTTAAGAGACCGACATATAGAGTGTTTCCTAAACATTGGATAATATTTTAGGAGCTAATTTTACGAAGAAAAGCTTTTACAGAACATACAATCTCAAAGGCCTTGTTTCGAAAGTAGAGTAAAAATTCTATAAAGTTATTATTTTTTTATTCACTCCTGAAAAGATTTTTAAAAGATTAATTTTTTGTCCTTTTTTTGCGGGGGTATAATTATAATAACAAAATTGCAATCTACAAGAGTAAAAATCTGTAAAAATTTAATTTAATTACCTAAATCACGTTTTTGTGTCACTTTTTAGAAAACTTCGTTATAGATAAATGAAGATAATATCCTATCTAATTATGAGTTAAAAAAACATTTCTTTCTTAAAAAAAAATTCATATTTCTCTTCATAAAATAATCTCATAGGTAGACTCCTAAAATATTGGACAGTATTTGAGAAATAACCAGCGTATGGAAAAAACATATTTTTGGAATCTATCTACCTTCGATAAAAACAAACAATAATAAATTTGCATTACGCAAAATATAAAAAAAAATGTAAAATTGTTATAACAGAGAGCATTTCTGGAGACAAACGTACTTTATCTTTTATTTTAAACAATATTAAGTAAACGTGTTCAAGAAATGAAGATCTTTTACTTTCTTCCATCAGTTCAGAAAAAAAAAACGACATTTTATCAAGTTAAATTCATTTATTAAAATCTTTTTCTTCGTTATATATATATATAGGAAACAGTATTTCGTGATTTGTTTTCAGATGAGCGATGAAGGGATGCGTTTATCGAGTGAGAGTTTTGAAAATCGACGGAGAAAAGGGCGGATATTTTTCAGGAAACAATAATTTATCGCGGGGAAGGGGTCGGTCGATCGTCTTGAAACACGTCGTACTCAAGAACAAGCCCGATATTTCCGGGACGGGAATATCGATGGCTGTTCTTGAGAGCATTCGTTCCGTCGTAAAGATAAAAGTCGAGGGAACGAGCGCTCCTCGACAAACACTCGAAGTAGGGAAGAATCAAGAGCATTGAACCGTACGCGAAAATAAATCGTCCTGACTACTTCCGTCGCCCCCGTCGCCAATGACTTCGTTAATTTGTCGTTACCGTTGCATTTGCCTTCCCCTCATTATTTGCTACCGTCAATAATACCGTTAATAGTTAATAGCTGCATAAAACACTCGTTATCAAAGAATAGCTTAACAACGGCGAAAATAAATGCAACGTAGCGGAGAAATATAATAACGATGGTAAATGTTACACAATAATGCTAGAGTACATAACAATAGCAGCATAATTATAACAATAATAGAGCTGTTACGATAATCACGTTATTGTCACTCTTATCTTTTACGCCAATTATCGAATAAAAATAGCAATTTGATTTACAATTATTCTTGTCCTACTCTGCCAACGAGTACGAATAATCTCCAATTCTTTTTTCTTCCGCAAGAATTGTATTTTTATCATAATTTCTAATTTCGCATTTACATTTCCAAGTTGATCGATCCCGGTTACGAAACCTCCTTTCGTCTTTGGGATAAGGATTCAATGATGTTCCCGTGAGAGGCGAAGAAAGACTCTCCCGTGTAATTCAATTTTTACTACGTAAATCTATTTTCCTTTTTGCTGGCGGATCAAAAAGGCGCGCGTAGATCCTGCGAATTTTTTCGGTTGTCCAGAAATTTATGCCTTTTTCAGGTGTAATTACGAACGGAATTGTTTATTCCTTGATTCCATTCGATTTCTTAACCAATGATTTTATTTTCTGCACAGCGACCATTATTCATTTCCTGTGTAAGAAAAATACTTCCATATATCTTACATTTTTGCTCCTGGATACTTGAACAATCGTATATATTCTTGATTCTTATTGCCAGCCCGATATCTGAGATCCCAACTATAAATCTCAGAAGATACATTTGGAGGATTAAAAGCGCAGGTTTTGGATTCTTTTTCATCTTTGAGCTTCAACTCCTTAAATTTTGGATTATTAAATTCCCATATATTGAGAGGAGACCGAGCTCAGTTATCATACTTTTTGATTATCGAAAAGCTAATAACTCAATGTATGATGGAGCATTTTCTTCTTTTTATTTACTTTTCTTATTCTTTTTACTATACTTTTCTTCTTTTGATTCTGTACATTGCTGATATAATATTAAAATGTTGCTTAAAATGATTTGCGTGTGCAGATTATTTACAACAATTTGGTCTTCTCTACATCTATTTCGAATTTGTGAACTTTAAATTGTTATTAGATTCTCGAGTCCTTAAACTCTTG
Source organism: Trachymyrmex septentrionalis (assembly GCF_001594115.1). Lineage (NCBI taxonomy): Eukaryota > Metazoa > Arthropoda > Insecta > Hymenoptera > Formicidae > Trachymyrmex > Trachymyrmex septentrionalis. The sequence continues at coordinate 1,810,251 of NW_017304269.1, read as the reverse complement.
AATTTTTGTGTCTCGAATCCTGAATATCGTGTCTTAGAGCTATTTTCATTTTGCATAAGTTCTCAGTTTCCTTCTTGCTTTCCTTAAGTATTTATATTTATATATAATCGTTTTTACAGTTCACGTTTCTTTTTTGCAATCATCAAGTGACAGAACTGTCCTCAACGAAAGTATCTCTTTAGCAATAAATTCTCACGCGAGGGAATCCACAATCCCCGTTATATTCATGAAATTTTCGCAGATGGCAATTTCTCCATCATCACGACGTCGTAAATAAAAGATTTTTAATAAACTGAACGACTCATCGTCATTCCCGAAGGACGATCGGCAATTTCGCCGTCACCATTAAGGATTCCTTTATTAAAGCTCTCTTCCTGCATCGACAGGATTTCTTTTACGAGCCACTGTTACGGGCGTACTTTGAATAAGAATTTTTAATAAAGAGCGCTTCCCTCCCCTCCGCCACGACTGCCTTTTTGCCAAGATAATTCCGAACTGGTTCAGATTCTAACAAGGATTCTTCTGCGTAGCGGAACTTCCGAAGACTAATAAAAGACACCAAAACATTTGAAGATCCGAGGACACAAAATTCAGAATTTGCGGTAACGCTAAGATCAGAACACGTCAGAGAGAGACGAGAGAGAGAGAGAGAGAGAGGGGGGGGAGGGAGAGAGAGAGAGAATTCAGTTTTTTGAATAAATCTCTGAAAAAAGGGATTTTCCGATTAACCACTGTAAGGCGGGTATTCATAAGTCGGTTCTTATTTCAAGATCGTCTTAAGTAATGTCTTAAAACGCTAATGCGATTCTCTGGCCGGTATTCATAGTCGATTCTTATATTCAAGACTCTTAACAGTCTTAAGATGTCACGAACCAGAGCCGTTATTAGCATCTTAAGACATTACTTAAAACGATCTTAAAATGAAAATCGATTTTGAATATCGGCCTCTGATTGGTTCGTAACACTTCAAGATTGAACTTAAAACAGTCTTGAATATAAGATTATGAATAGCGGTTAACATTCTTTTTTTTTTTATAGTAAAGTGTATAAAAATTGTAGTTTAAATTTATAAATTCTTAAATAATTGGAACTTAAACTTCGGATCTTTATATTAAAAATGTTTCGACTCTAAATTACATTTTTAACTTTGAATCTAGTATTGTAACGTAAAATTGTCTGCAGCTTAAGACGCCAAATTAATTTCCATTGGGCTCCCCCCAATCAAAGTAAAACGGAAGGAAAATCTAATTGCGAGATACGAGAGTTATATAAAAATATTATATGAGAGCTGCTGAAGTGTTCGGTTATTTGCAGCGAGAGATTTGCAAAAATGACTGTTTAATTATTATTGTACTCGAGCGTGTGGCGTGCTGTTATCGGATCGCGAATTATACTCGGTCGTTAAACTCCATTTCCAATGCACGCGGAGCGTGCATTCTGAAAATGTTCAGGGATCACTGGCTATCCTTAATAACCTGCAACATGGTCAACTCGCGTAATTAACGCCAATTTTATTTCGATGAATTTGTCTGGCATATTTGTTGAATAATTGCTGGCTCCTCTCCCGTATTTTACATCCATTTTGACGAATTAATTAATAATACATTATCGGTAATAAATAGGCATTGTGACACCAAATTTAATTAAGATAATAATGAGTAAAGAACGTTAATGAAACTTAAATGAATAGCGCAATAAAAGTAGACAATAACAAAAACAAATGACAGTAGGACTGAGAGTTACATAAATACAATCGAATTGAAGGAATTAATAAATTAAAAACTATTAATAAGTTAAAAACTAAGTAAATGAGAATTTTTCAATGATTTCAATAATTATCTTTCCAATTTTCACATTGTTTTGAGCATTGTTTTGAGAAGTGAAACAACAAGAGACTGCTAGTATAAATAAACTCAATTTGTTCTTGTTATTCAAATGACGTTCATGTATTTGCATTTGTTCTCTAAAGAGAGAGATTGTGAATAAAATTGTAATTAGTAATACAAACGTTAGTCATTCCATTTCCATCTACATACAAATATTACACGTATTTATATTTCGTCTTATTGTTAGCTAGCTCCAACACTTTACGTAAATCTACTATATCGATATACGAGTATATCGTTTTGATTGTCAAAATAACAGAAATACAATTTATGGTCGTATTTTAACATAATAAAAGTTTCTATTAGAAATTTGTGTTTGGGGATTACGACGTGCATCCTTCGCTAAATAATTGCTCGTTATTCTCGTCGCGCAAAAATCGCGTTGGCGAAATGGCCTCCATCCGTTTGATAGTACTCGCGAAATGGGATACCTGTCTTTTTCGCTGGCTGGCTCATTGTTACAATAATTGGCTGTTATCCTTTGTCCTTTTGGAAAAAAAAAAGCCAAAGTTTGTCGTCGTGCTCAATTATCTATTTACATCGACAGAAGTCCATGTTTTTTTTTCGTTAGAAACATAAAACAGGCCTTATTTCATTTATATGTCGCGATTTGCAATTATTACGGGTTACGCGAAAAACAGTAAAGATTCGCTAAATAAACCGTGGGTTTGTTTCTTATTTCGGCACTAAATTGCAATAGAATTTTTTTCTCACTTTAGCCAAGGGTATCAAACAAAAAAACCAACCGACAGAAAAATATATACTGTACGCAAATAATTATTTGTTTCAAGTGTTTCGAAAGTTCCGAAAATCTATAAATTCGTCACAAGCATCCGAATTTATTCAAAATATACTCCAAATCTTAATAAGTTCAATATTTCAATCAAGATTATTAAATTAAAACAAATTGAATTTTATTATTAGATATATAAAGTTACTTCTTGGATCAACTTTATAACATCCCTAAAAAAAAAATTCTTGTTATGAGTACACATTAATAAAGTTTCTCTAAAATTTGTAATAAGTATCTACATTTTAAGATTATTATCAAGAACATTTCCTTGCTACAAATAATCGTTACTTAAAAGAAGGGAAGTAAATTATATTTACTTAAAATAAGTAATATTTTCTTTGGAACCAAATATGACTTTTTCTGTGTGTATTTCACTTAAGTTCTAAAAATATACACAAATTCAGCTATAAAAAAAAATCTCGAGTTAACCAGTGCCAGTCGATTATACTTAGATATATGCCAATCGAATGTACTTTTCCGAAATTTGCTACCAACCTTTTGTCGGCCCGATAATTCAAGTATAACAAAATAAAAATGAAAATCCGCAAAATGATAAAATCGTTTAAACGAGAATTTAAAGGAGATTTTGCGCAGCGAGTATAATTCATAGATCCTCGTCGTCGCGACAAATGGCGTAAAAGCGACTCATTAATCTCGCCGAACATGTTTTGGCGATGCAGCGAAACGCAAAATCGCAAATTGTGGATTACATAAATTAATCATCGGGCCTGTCGGACGCCACGCCAAAATCAAACGGCATCCCAAAGCGAGCCGTTCGACAGCTATTCGCGATGCGCAAACGGTTCAAGTTGAGTCTCGAGAGCGAGTCACCGTTCGTGAATAATTTTCAGAATCGTCCCCTCCGCCTCGTGAATGGGAGATAATTGACGAGTTAATTGAATCAGTCACGGGTCACTAGTCGAATAACCCGAAAGGAAAGATGGGGTGGATTGACTCTTTCTAAGAATAAAGAAAAATGCGATTCTTCGAAACACCGGCAGCTCTAAATTGGCCAATTAATTGAATCGGTCCGAAGGGGAAGTAACCCGGAAAGAAATATCTTTATTATTAAGTATTTCTCCGGCTATTAATATCGGAAAATGTCCGGAATGTGTAAACGTAATTGAAAGCTTAATTAAATTGTCCACCGTTAATTCTAAAAAAAAGAAATAATCTGGAACGAAATATCTTTATCATTAATCGATTATTAAACATATTAATGCCAGGAAATGTTAGAAGTTCAGAATTAATTAAATCGTTCACTGGATTCCAACCGGCCAATTTTGAAAGAGAAATCTCTCGAGAAGGTCTTTGTTATATTTTATTAATCGAGTATATCCTATCGATTATGGAAATAAAATGTCGAAAATGTGTAAATATAAAACGCGAGTAATAATTAGAGAAGAAAAGTTATATTGCTCACTGCGCTACAAATTAATTATGACAAGAAGATATATATATATATCTCAAGAAGGAAATATCTCCAGCTGAAATTTTCAGAATATTTTTTAATAAGAGATTAAAAAAGAAAAGTGATATGTCGGATAGATATATCAGATACAAAGGAAATATGTAGTTGTGGAAGATTAATAAAATAAATTGTATCTAAAAAAAAATTATAGGTACCAGGAAGAGAAAATGGAAGAAAGCTTCAGAGAAATGTCACTTGAGATTACTTTTCATAGAAGCAAAGAACGATTCGACGAAGAGAAAATAACAACATCGGAGAAATATCACTCGAAAAAGTCATTGAGTATGAACGGTATAATTTGATCAAATATATCACAGATCTAAGCTGTCAAATAATTCTGTCAATAGCGATTTGTTCCACGTAGAAAATATCTTAGCGAAAGATATTCCCTATTTCAAAAGCGAACGTCTATATTAAGATTGTATGTGTCATATCATGAAAATATTACCAAAAATGTAAAAATTTCATAATTTATGCCATTGTCTAAAAATCTGTGTAAAATTTAAAAATAATCCTCTTCTTATTATTTATAAGTTATTTAATTTTTTATTAGCCTTGATTCTTACGTGAAATTGAAATTCTGTAATTATTTGCAAATTTGATAAGGTCGTAGCATTAAAAATTAAATCATATTTTTAAATATACACTGAAAACAAATATAATCAATTTTAATAAACATTTAGTTAAATACTGCCAACTAAACATTTATTAAATATAAAGCTATATTTATTTGATACAAGGACTATTAATTTGATTTAGTAATCATTATTTTTATTGAATAAATATTTATTTATTAAAATAAACGTTTAATTGGTACTGAACTAAATATTTATTAAAATTGACCGTATTTTTTCTCAGCCTGCTAATAAAACACTAATATAAATATTTAGGTAAAAATTTATTTTTTTGTTTGACCTATTTATTTATTTAAAAGTTATTTACACCTAAAACACCTACAGTAAAATATAATCGTTTCGGTGTATAAAGCCATTATAAGCCAAATTACTTGTTTTATTCCTCGCACCTGATTCCAGAACGTATTTAAGACAAAACTTTATTGGCCAATTAGCTGATATTGCTTTTTCAGCTAATTTTTTGGCTATTATCTTTTAATTTAATTATCTGGCTAATTAGTGTTGTATAAAACATCCTTAAGTTTCGAGCCGTAATTTTCACGAATAACTTTCAGAATCGATCGAGAATTTATCGGTTTCTTTTATTTTCAGAGATACATGACATGAGGCTTAACAAGTTGTGTTGGAACAAAAAAGATGGATTTACCGGAAGAGATAATTGGGAGACTAATTAAACAGCTAAAGATTAATTCCGCGAGAGAGAACCATCTTCGGAGAATTAAATGTTACGTAATATTAGGAGCTCGCGTAGTCTCGCCGATCGATTCAGCGTTTCAACTCGCGAATGGATCGTTCGCCCGAAGTTTCATGGCGTTTCAGATTTACTTTCATTAGGGAAAACGAGAACGACGTCAGGAACACAGCGTGCCGTCGAGGCATGAATTTCGCATCCCGCCTCGCGAATTTCGGCGGATTTGCACGCTAATTAAGGCACGCTCGCTTCCATATTTAACGCCCGCGCATCGACTAAATGTCTCCGAATTCTCTTCATCCTGGTTTACGAGTTTATACATGGCGGAACATAAATCTTTCTAACGCAAAAGCATTTAGAAAATATTAGCCTCTTTGCCAGTAATATATTATATAATATACCGGAATCGACGAGGCTTATTAGGTCAAGGAAAAAACGCGGCAACGAACGCGATCCTGTTCCCTGTTGAAATGCAAAAGATTCCAAAGATTAAAGCTATTTCGTAGTTTCTACTTGACTTTCGCACTGAAAGACTCAAAATCCAGAGTCGAGACGTTTGCGTTTACTTTAACTTCGTTTGGTAAGTATGTACATCCGAATTAATTGCAAATTGTAACTATCGCGTTACGAATACATAACTTACGCATCAATATCCGCAGAGAATCACATTTTTACAGGCATTTTACTTGCATCAAATTTGTTCAATGGATGATTAACAAAAGGACCGTGACGAAGGAAAAACTCCTGAAGCGGAGAAAGGTCAGGAAATTTAAGAATAGATATTTAACGACGTACTGATCATCGCGGGGAGAATTAAAAAATTAATGAGGAACGGCGAAAACGAAGTGAAAGAGAAGCGGAAAGCTGAAACAAAATGAATAAAGATTATTAACGGACAATAATTATTCGAATAATTAGACGCAGATGGATTTTAATTGGGAAGAATTCAAGACCCGGCGCGTTCATGTTTTTTTTTTCCTCCTACCCTCCCACCTCGGCAATTTGTCACGTAAAATTCCCCGCGCTAATGAGCAAAAGTACGCGATCGAACGGCCGGCGATCCATAAAGGGACTTATCCCCGCCGGTCGCGAACACACCCGCAGGCACCGCGAATTAATCTCGCCTAATCGCGGAAATAAAAGAGGAGCTTCGCGGCGGAAGATTGAGCGTCCGCGTCGTGAGATGGATCTCCTGGAGCTCGGCGAGCGCCTCGCCCCGAAGAGGTCGAATGGGTCCTTCGTCCTTGCCAAAAGGCGGGCGACCACCATTTGTCCGTCTCGTTTGCAGCGGATCGGCAGCGAATGAGAAATTGCTGGAGGAATTGTGAAAAGGGAGCGAGCTGACGTGAGGGTGGCTGCGGATTTGTAGGAGCGGACCAAAAGGACGGTTTCCTGATTTCGGATTCTCCCGCTGCGTCGGGACGATTTTCGTTGAAAAGAATCGTCTCTCCTCCTCCGCTTTCTGCATCCCTGCCATCCCCCGCCGGGTAACCTTTCCTCAAATCGGCCATGGCAGCGGAATTGAATTTATAAAATTTAGATCTATCGGGATGTTGGATTTGGAAACAGAAGGTGTCAATCGTTGAATGTGAAAATATGCATAAATTTTTCGTGTAAATGTAGAACCTTCAATTTTGATTTTAAAAACAATGAAGCTTTCGTATAATATATAAATAAGAGTTCTCTTTCTAAAAAAAAGGCTATATGTGTTAAAGATTTCTTATTTATTGATAAAAAAAGAAAATAATAGACTATGAGGGAAGTAAGGATTTTACATTTTTTATGCAGCGACACCTACGTGAAGCTTTTGTATTTATTATTTTTTTATTCTCCTGCACTTGTATTCTTTTTTTCCTATTTACGTTCCTCGATAAAATCAAGTCTTTCTAGTTAATGTCTTAACTGTTATTTATTTATTTTTTTTTTTTTTTTGCTTTCATTATACTTCGTTGCATTCGTTCTACTAAGTCCAGCTAAGTTAATTTGTCATGCACAATTAAGTGCCGTTGTTATGTGTATGCCTCTGTGCATGCAGAGGTATGGATTTATGCGTCTTCATTATATCTCTCTGTTTCTTTCTTTTATATGCTCTGTAATTGATAAGCTGCATAGCAGTCTTGTCGATACCTTATCTTTTGCTTGCGCTAGTCTGTTTCTGTAGCATTTAATTCGTCAACCTTTAATACTTTATATCTTATCAGTGCCGTATGACAGCAATAAAAATTATTAACATTATCCTTATTATTATTACCAGGGTTGGGTAAGTTAACTTTTTTTTTTAACTAAGTTAAGTTAACGTTAACAGGCCTAAAAATTTAACTTAATTAAAATACATTAATCGATAATGAAATTAATTGAATAAAAAGTTGAGTTAATAAAAAAAGTAATTGAAAAGTTAAAAGTTAAATTCGGTACGAACAATAAACAAAAAACAGTTTGATCTAATTAAAAGTTTTACATAATTATTCGTATTTCTCCTTTCTCGCAGTGTATTTATCAAAGAATCCGGTTATTTTCGTTCACAAGTAATGATTATGCAACATAAAATTATATACTCATTAGCCTCTCGCATCGTATCTGAGGATTGACTTAAAAAAAAATCAACCTAAAAAAAGTTAACGTAGTTGCCGATAAAATGTAACTTAAGTTAAAAAGTTAAAAGTCTAAAATATAAACTTAACTTTTATCTTTTTCACTTAGAGCACTATACCCAACTCCTGATTGTTACTATTAAATAACTATTTTCTATGTGGAACTTGGACAAAAATTCACCAGTTCCCCGGTTTAATCCAAGAAATTCTGCAACATTTCACGAATCATCAAATCCCCCAACGACGGTAACACGATGAAAATTATACCGTTAATTTCTCAGATTTCTTTCCGGTTCCTGCAGGTATCACCGAGATAACAAAGTAAAGCACGTATTGATATCACGGAACCTCGGATCCTGCTCCGTTCCGCGGGCGCGGGTGAACGGGAACTGATATCGCGTATCTCGAACTCGGAACGACATTTGCGTATTAAGAGTCCCGGGCGTATATCGATTTCCCATAAGGACTTCTCTGAACTCGTTGTCGAGCCGGCGGGTGGCATACCTGGAAACGCGCGGCCCACGTGGCCCTCGAGGAATCGATCGCTTTATTACCGAGCAGCGGGCGGGTGCTGTGCGACGCGGACGAAGCACGAATTTATCGCGGCCGGGGGGTCGGTGCTCCTCGCCTCCTCGGTTCCGCGAACGCGATTAGGTGATTAGGGGCCCGGGAAAACGGCCTCGGTGATAACGGCGCGGTCAAAGAGAGAAAGTCACGGCGGAGCGCAATCGCCTGGAGAAATCGGAAACTCGCCCGGAAATCGATACTCGCGATTATCGAAGTCGCGTTGTGGCGGCTTGAATTATCGATGATTAAATATCGCGTACGCGGAAACCGTTGAATAAAGGCCTGGGCTTTTCGGCACTGTAAAGAGTATCGGTGAATTTATCACCCTGCGGTATTTATATACAACTCTCACCGCGTTGATGTTAACCTTTCGGATCCTAAATACACCGTAATGTATATCAAATTTGAAGACATTCGTTAAAATTATTAATTCTTTCATCGATATTTTTATCTCAGATCAAATGTACGTAACAACGTACGTGCGTGTTGAAAAAAAAACAGTCGAAACTTGGAAAAAATAAATTGCTTAATTTCGTTGCCTTTAAGTCGAATTTCAAAAAAAAAAAATACTTTAACATGGTTCAATAAAATCAGATCTAATGGGATTAATATTAACACCAACAGGTGTGTATTTAAATTACACTTATATATTTTTTTTTCATTCATTTCGAATTCTTTTGCATTCTTGCAAACGGAGGATTATTTATTTATTAATGCAGCAAATACCGCAAGTTTTGAAGTCTGGAACTTTATATAATAATTAATAAGGCCTAATATTGTTCGAATCTGTAGCAACATTCATCATGACGTGGATTTAAATGATAATCCACATGTTAGCGTTAACATTAACACCAACACAGTGAAAATTATATGGATCGCATATTATATACATCGCATGGTGTTATTAAATCCACACCGATATTTTTGGAAGTACAAATATTTTCTACTTTTGGTAAGGCTGATCTCTCTCCTTCACTGCGGAAGAAAGGACGAATACTCCGATCGGGAGTACTAGTTTCGACTATCGCTACGTTAGCGTCAAAGGCACGATTGTGAAGAGACCTGTGCAACGCAGCCGCTGCAACGCCATCGAAAGCCACAAAGAGAATCCTTTGAAAATATCAAATACTTTTCGCAGACCACGAGCTATTTCACCAACCAAGGGAAGTTGATAGTTGGAATAAGAAAGATTTCTTTCCAAAAGGAACAGCTTATTAGATGGGCTTCTTTACTTTATTCAATAAGAGAACATCGTTTCAATAATTGTCGAGGTTTATAAAAGTTATTAATTAGCTAAAAGTAATTTGCTTGCATCAGACAAGATATACATATAAGATAGCAAAGAAAATTTTATACACTTAACGATCAACCATTTTTCAATAATTTTAAACGCACTTTTATGCCAATTTACTTGTAACTTCAGATCATGTAAATTCAATCGAAACGAGTCAAATTTAAGACTTCGCTTTCTGAGTCACAAATTTCAAATTAAAGGAGCACGAAGTGTTTCTAAGGTAACCGTACGAAATACGATCCAAATGTTACTTTTTCATCCTCACTGTACTGTAAATACTTGAAAATGCCGTATTCTCTTTACGTTCATAAATGTTTCTGCTTTTTAATCCGACCGTCAGTTTTCAATTTTGAACTCTTTCCCAAGAGTCATCCACTTTTTTCGGAAAGCGAAGACATTAGGCTCAGTAAAAAAATGTGAAAAAAATCCGAAAGCTTAGACGGACCACATATAGGGTGATTTTATTCTTAATCGTTCCCCCACGGACCTTTGCTCTCCACATTTATTTTGTCTTCGATCTCCACTTGGTCCTCCACTCACTCTCGATTTTCGGCGGCCGTTACATCCCTCATTCGTCCGACGATCGCGCTGACTTTCTGCGCTCACAGCGACGCGGAAACTCACGGCACGAAGAGCGCGCCATTCGTAGACGAAGTTCCGGGAAAAGTTCTCTACCGGACAGAGAAATTTTCCAGGGAAAAGCACGGATTGCCGGCGTCTAGCCGGCCAGTTATCCCACGACGACGTCGTGGAAAAACGACGACCGGAAGGCGAGAGAGGTCAGCCGGGGTTCACGCGAGTTCGACGGCCGGTCGATTCCGGAAATCGGAAGGGATGACGTCGTAGATACGAGTAAGTGCCGCTGATGCCCAACGCAGCTACCCCGATATCCCGATACCGGGGAGATAACTCTCGATACCTCTCCCGTAGATACCGAAATTTACGGCCAGGGTCTTGAATGTTTAATTGTCATTAGAATTAGGTGCACTTCGTGCCTCCGTATTAAATTTACGGAGTTCATAAATTCCGATCCTCTTAAGAATCTCAGCAGCTACAGCTTTGGATGAAAGTATAAAG
>NW_017304269.1:1798761-1799146 GCF_001594115.1 Trachymyrmex septentrionalis | reverse complement strand
TCCCCCCCCCAACAAATTGACGTTGGCAAAAAATAGGTTAAAGCCAATATTATTATTAATTTTACTGAATAATAATATTTATTATTTTTTTATAGTTGCAACATTTCGTTCGTTTTCCTTTGAATTTTTATTATTGCCTTCTCCGAGAAAGATGCAACGAATTGAGAGTGCTTTATATTTATGGCCGAGGTCGAATGAATTTAATTAAATTATAACGTCCTCTTTCTTTCTTCTTTTCTCACAGCCATTTCTCTGTGCAATCATCTCAAAGAGAGATTAATTCGAAATTGATTTAAAAAAATTCAGCAATATTGAGCGTCCTGTACAAGTCAAGCTTTTTGAATGCCACAACGTGAGTGTGTGTGTGTGTGTGTGTGTGTGTGTG
>NW_017304269.1:1797908-1798661 GCF_001594115.1 Trachymyrmex septentrionalis | reverse complement strand
TGTGTGTGTGTGTGTGTGTGTGTGTGTGTGTGTGTGTGTGTGTGTGTGTGTGCATTTCTATTTGAATAACTGCAGCTCCTTTATCTTGGAACCAAGTATGACGTGCAGAGTCTTTCTTGGAAAACTTCGCGTTTCGCCTTGACATCCATTCGTTGACTTCGAGGAAATTTCGAGCGGAAAATCGATCACGCGACAAAACGGTATTAAGCCTTGACCGCGCGCGAACCATATTTGGCTTCGTGAAAGAATGAAGAGATAAATGGGAATGAAATGAGGAAGAAATAGATAAATGAATGGTAAATGAATGTGGAAGAAAAGCAACAAACGGTGAACAAATGAGGAAGAAAGCGAGGGACAAGCGTAAAAAAAAATAGCAAAGGAAAAACAAACACAAGGAAGATGGAAAGCAAACGAAGAACAAATTAAAAACAAATGAAGAATAAAACGAAGAACAAATAGAAGACAGGGGAGAGGGGGGAGGGGGGAACGAATGTGGCACAAACATCGGAGGAGCACTAAAAAAAATCGAGGAAAACTTATAGAACAAACAAATGGAAAATGAATGAAACGTAAATAAAGAACAACTGGGGAAACAAGTGGGGAACCGAGTAGCGGGATAAGCAATACGAATGGACAATTCATATTAGGTGAAATAAATATTTAATCCTCAGGGCTCACGCTAGAAATCTACCAAAGTTACCAAAACTAGTGCTTTAACGTGTATATATCTGAATTACGAGGTTTAAACTTGAA
>NW_017304269.1:1796501-1797808 GCF_001594115.1 Trachymyrmex septentrionalis | reverse complement strand
GAAATCTACCAAAGTTACCAAAACTAGTGCTTTAACGTGTATATATCTCAATTACGAGGTTTAAACTTGAAATTGCTACGATTTCTCCACTTAACACCATCACCAGCGTGTTATTTTGTTTTCTTGCCGAAGTTGCCCGTCGAAGTTGCTACGCGAACAAGAACGATCTCGGTGTAAGATTGTCGAAGGGTTAATATTCCAAAAAAGGTCATCAAAAAACTGGAAAAAAGGGATCTTAACCTCCGATCGCAGATCGTTAAGGAAAGAAGTTTGGTATCCTGCGGATTCGCGATTTCACGTATCCTCGAACTTGCCTCTTGTTTCGCAGAGAGGCGTTCTCGAGGAGCGGTAAATGTCGACGTTTGTTCGGAAGATTTGACGCAAATTCAATCTCCACGATAAGGCCAATTCGTTTAACCAGCCGTCCCCTTACATCCGACGAAATTACCCCATCTCTCGTTCACCTCATAACCTTTCCCAAGCCATGATATACTAATTCGACCTGCCTTCCACGCGATTACCCTCGCCCGAGAGTGCTCTTTAAATTTAGGGAAGATTAAAGGGAGTGGAAAAAGACTTCTCATCGTGTCATTATCTCGATTCTCCTAGAGATTTATCCCCCGTCCCTCATCTCTACTCCGTCATCATCGTAACAGTCTATTTAGTCTGCGAATCTCGCGTGATTGTGTCTCGAATAAAATAATTCACTTTAATTCATTTATTAAACAAACTTCAAATCAATTACTTACCATTACGTATTATTTCATTTATTTTATCATCCCTAATTTTTGCTTCCGCCGTTGTTCTCTGATTGTATGTCGCTTTGTAATCGACGAGCCTTACATTTACTGTATTCGCACAAGATAATCTCCAATTTTAAAAGTGAGTTGAAAATACACGCCCGATATTTTGTATTTCATCGCTCGCTGTTAAGTTGATTGTTTCGAAGCTTGGATTGTGTATGGATACGCGCATGAATAATTCGAAATATAAATAATAATAAATAATAGAACGTAATATTGGTATTACTTTAATATTTATGAAATATTTAATTATCGTCATTATTCGTATCGTCATTTCAATATCGCAACAATATTATTATATCGCTTAGCACTCAGTCAACGGTTATTGAATATTACGTTAACGTTTATCGCTGTCACGTTCGTCGATATTACTTCAATACATAATGAAGAATTAATATTAATAATATTAAAACCCCGTGTTTGTTGCATAATGATGAAGCTGAAGAGCTCTTTTATTTTCGAAATAATCATCGCTACGAAATTGTCGATTTCGTTATCGGTGAT
>NW_017304269.1:1793320-1796401 GCF_001594115.1 Trachymyrmex septentrionalis | reverse complement strand
TGAAGCTGAAGAGCTCTTTTATTTTCGAAATAATCATCGCTACGAAATCGTCGATTTCGTTATCGGTGATAAAGCCTCTCTCTCTCTCTCTCTCTTTGCCGTTTCTCGCGGCAACGGTAAACTAATCTTCATACAGTTTTTGTTGCGATTAATGTTAATGATGCAAAAATCAGAGGCTCAGTAAAAGAAATAAAAGCAGTATAATTATAATAAAAGAGGCAAACGCTCGTTTTTATCGTCCAATGCGTGGGAAACAAAGAAACGAAGTGCAGTCGGTGTGACATCGGCTGAAACTAGCGGCTCTCAAATTTTGAATATGCTTCTTTGAAAGTCGATACCAATTCTCATCATTTCTTTCCTCGATTAACTCTGCGAATCAGAGCGACACGATATTCTTTAGCTACGATATTCCTTTTGAAGATCGGAACTTTCTAATAAAGTAATTTACAGGAGATTTTGCTGTCTAAGGCAATAATAAGAAAAGAAGGTTTCTAATCTTACAAGCGCTTGAATAATTTAAATGAACTTACTCAAATAAACAATTTTTTCTCAGTACGACTTTTCCTTGTCGGGTTCACTTGTGATTTATATAGACTTAAACTTATTCAATTTAGTAATAATGTAAAAATTGTTTGTTTGTTTGTTTGTTTTTTTTTCGAACTATGATTAGTCATTAAATTAATAGCTTTATAATATAATAATTTAAAAAATTATTTATTACAAAGTTATTCACTGTCAGTTTAGTGATTATTCATAAATAGAAAAATACTATTTGTACATTATTTATTCACCAGATTAAGGCTAATCACAAGTTAATCAACAAATGAAAATCCGGACTTGAGGGTTTCGGTGTTACTGAATGCGATTTAGCCTCTAGCTTCAGAATTCTAAAATATATTTCAAAATAATCTGATTATCGTAAAATTCGACTTAAGGGGCTTTTTTACTCTACATAATATCTGCACAACGACATCAACTGTCATTAAGAGTTACAGAATCGGAGGAACCCTAAGGAAATTCTTAATCATCTCCGAGTATCTTTGAATGTAGCCTGAAAATATTGAGAATTTCAAAAGTAGTATAACCTCCATGAAGGAGTATCTCGTGTCACAGCGCTCATAATTAGAGTTTGAAAGTTAGTTTGGATCAATACTATTTGCACTGATAAGCTTCAAAGTGAAGTAAAAGTGGAAAAGTTGATGTTACCTAGTAATTAAAAACTCTGTAAAATTAACTTTCGCGATAATCAAATTATTTTTTTTAAATTCCGTCCGCCATATTGAATCTATCATTTTGAATTTTTTACTTTTGACCTCATTCGAACAAAATATCATCGAATTATCCTGTAAGCGAAATTTCATAAAAATCGAGCGAGCAGTTTAAAATAAAATAAGAGGAAACGTGATCCTAAAGTGAAATCGCCAATCCATAAAGAATTAACGACGTATCGGCGGCGGAGAAAATTCGCGACAATCCGGGAAGCGTGAAAAAAGTCTGCCAAGCGCAAGCTTTGGATTCAACAAGAAGGTGTTTCGCGTGGACGGAAATTCTTCGCTTGTTTCGAAATAAAATTTATTAAAATTATTTTAAAACGCGATTCTCCTCCAAGGACTTTTGGATGGAAAACTCTCACGGATTAAAAGATCAGCTTGGACAATTCCATTCGCGAGCTCTCCAAAGGATACCGACCAATCGCCGCCCGTTCTCCGAGCGCTATTTATTGAGACATCAGCCCTACCGGTTGGAGAGGAAGATTAAAATAATATTTCCTTTTTGCGGTGGAGAGGAAGAATCGATCGAGCCCACTGCTCCCATCGAGGTCGTCCGCGGACCGTCGCGTTTGATAAGACCTTCCTTTTATTGTCGCAAAAAGCGCCTTTATTATTGCGAATCGCACGCCGGGATAATTGCTCGCCGATCGTGACGGAAAATTGCCAATGTTTCAATTTACTTTCGATCGATCTGCACCCTCGTTTACACACCATCATATTAAAGACACGGAGATTCAATACACCTGCTGCTCAATTGTTTCACACATTTATATTCAACGTTGAATTTAACGTGTACGAAATTTAAGGAGATCCAGAAGCCGTCTGTTTTACTTGATTAAACGCAATAATTTTCATAAAATGATATCGCATAATTACTTCTACAGGTGGAATTTTTTTCAGAATTAAAATATATAGGCATTGATACTCAGGGCTACATATTTAAAATACCTTTATTTAAAATATAGTATTTGCAGTATAAGTATATTTTATACTTGAAAAATTGAAAGTTTTTTTGTACTTTGTGTGTAATTTGACTGATTGTCAATCTTATTATTATAAAATACAAAATACTTCCAATCTTTCATATTAATCTTTCATATTATTTTTTTCTTTCTTTATTAATTCTGAAATACAAAATACAAAATGTACAATTGTTTTACTTATACTATTTATCAAATAAAAAGTATTTCAAATGAGCGCTCAGCTCTAATTAATATTAGTCTGCAGCATGAAGTTTATGTCAGGAACGACAACAATTCTTGAAATTGATATCTTTTTTTACCATTTTCGTAGCGCAATGCAGCGTGCAATATATAGAGCTGTCAAGTCGTGGCAATATTTGTTTGATACAAAAGCTCCGCAATCTGTACTTACAAAATTACGGAGACTACGCAGAATAGTAGAATACACGAAGAAACAAACGCCGAGTTCTTGTGGAATTAGACTGATGTCCATTTCTACCAACGTAGATTAACTTTAATCTCAGGGCAAATAGTTTAACTTACTTTCTACCTTTTTCTAGTTCTAGAAATTAGAAAAAGATGAGGAGTTAGCTGAACCAAGCACACATTAAAATTAAACCACATCAAGCAAACGGGTATTAGTCATTTAATTCTGCACAGTATCGTTCTACGAAATTTATATATACATACATATGTGTGCACATATGAGATATTGATGTGGTACAATATGTGTGTACGTTCCACTGAAACGATAAAACATCGATCCCGTCGGAATTCGGTCTTCGCTTTAAGATCCCCTTAAGACATCTAAAAATATTATATGAAGGCATTTAAACATTTAAAATACA
>NW_017304269.1:1792249-1793220 GCF_001594115.1 Trachymyrmex septentrionalis | reverse complement strand
AATTCGGTCTTCGCTTTAAGATCCCCTTAAGACATCTAAAAATATTATTATATATGAAGGCATTTAAACATTTAAAATACGTAAGCTCAAACTGCTAAAATGAAATATAACCTACATTCTAATACGAAGAAAAATGAAAATTACGATAAAAATGTTAATCTAGTATCTGACGAACTCAGATTAAGTTCATTGTTTCGCAGAAATTCAATATGGAACGCGTTCGATATGGAATGTAATCGCAAGTTGATGCGGCTTTCGCTGATCTCTCTCTCTCTCTCTCTCTCTCTCTCTCTCTCTCTCTCTCGCTCGCTCGCTCTCTCTTTTCAATTTACTACGACTTATTGCGTGTTGTTTTTCGTCGTCGAGAGAGTTAAGGTCGTGATCAACGTCTCGCGGTTCAGTCCGACAATAAATATATACCATAACATGCATGCCCGACAGCTCTATTTGCGGACGACATTTCGGCAAAGCGTAGCTACAATCGATCGCGTTCACCATTGTCGACGGACTTCCCGGAAACCGGTTGTGCTGCACCGGCTACACAGTTGTGATGCTGCCAAACTATACTCGGGATCAAATTGAGCCTGGACCTCCCAGTGGACTGCGAGTGTTCCAATATCCATTTCAATGAACATTTTACACGTACCGTCGAACAATAGTATTAAGGAAAATAACTAATTGTAATAATAAAGTAACAGAGCTAGGGCGAAGTTTTATTATATCCTCTGTACATTTTAATCATATAATAAAATATCTAATTTGTTAATAAAATATTATTATATATATTACACATATATAAATAAATTTGTTAAATAAAGTAATATTATTAAATAAGAAAGAAATAATAAGTTATCTTTTTTTTTTCCAGATATAAATAGTATTAACATATATGTGTTTAAAAAAAAAAGATAACTTATTATTTCTTTCTTAGTTAATATTTTATATTATTAAACACATGTATGTGTCTAAAA
>NW_017304269.1:1788522-1792162 GCF_001594115.1 Trachymyrmex septentrionalis | reverse complement strand
ATATATATATATGTGTCGCCAAAGTGATTTTTATTCAAAATTATACGCACGAAAGATCGCTACACGTTTCGCTCTTTGTACTTATAAGTCTCATAATATAACGTTATTACTTCTCGAGTGTAAACAAAATATATGCAATATCCAAAGATCTACAGCAATGAGGAACGGTATCATTATTTTAATTATTTTTACCTACTTGTACGGATTATGCTGCGCGTAACAGCAATAATAAAATGCACGTGGTAAGAGCGCGGAAATTGCTTAAAAATATTATGACAAAACTTGCGGAGGAAGTTCTCTGAAAGAGAGTCTAACTCGCACACGAGAAAGATCGTGCCACGTAACACGTCACCTCTCGCGACTTTTTCTCCATTGTGCCGTAGCTTTTTTTTTTTCTTTTCTTTTCTAATCGATTCCACGAAGAGAAAAGTGGAAGATTGGCCTGCAGCTAGCCGCTTGAAAATCGATCCGCAGTAAGTAACTAGAGACCACTGTCTTCCTCCTGACCCACCCACCCCCGCCGTCCCGTTCTTGCCTCTATGAGTTCAGAGGTCCATTTCCCGCTTCTCTTTCGTTCTCATCATCTCGCTTACATCTGCAGGGAATTATAATTTCGGCGAAACTCAATTTCCCGACACGGGGATGCGACGAGGGGAGGGAAAACGTTCTCACGTCGATTGTCGCGTATCGACAATCAACGGGGATAAATATAGGGATGGCGTTTCAAAATTGAAGACTCGGGTTGAATTACACCTGCTGCCCTTCCGGGTCGCTTCCGACGCGAATGCCCGCGAATTACCTGGATAGATGTAGACCGGTAGATCGCGCGTGGCATTTTTCTCATTTGCGACGCACATCGATTTCCCAATATCTTTCTGCGAAACTACTGTATTCCGTCTCGCTCTACATTAGTTTAATGGGCTGCGAAAGCGAGATGATAAATGTAAACGCGTGTTACGGGAGAAACGGATGAAATTTCTTTTCCAATATTTTGTATTTTTTATCGGAATGAAGAAAATGGTATTGGGAAAAAAAAAGGACGGGAGAAAAAGAGAAAAAGAGGAAGAGCTGAAATAACGACGAAGTAGCTCTCTTTAATCTATTTTAATAATTTAATTTCACTAATTAGGTGAGAAATTAAATTCTCTTGAAATCAATATGCGTTTTTTACTTAAAGTTAATTAAATTAATGAATGAATGAAGTTTGCTGTCCAATTTTCTGGCTAAAAATGACCATAAAGAACAGTTCTCTATATCATAAAATGTGCACACTGCGTCCGTACAAGAGCTATTGTACCGGTGAAAAGTCGGAAAATTATGCATCACCGGAATAAAATCAGGACGCTAAATTCTTGAACACTCGAGGAAAGTTCAACTATCCCGATGGACTTATATTCGGATTCGCGAAAGTAAAAGCGACATTGATGACCTGTGTTTCGTGCCGCTGTTGAATTCATTAGTCGCGAGGGAGCAAACAAAAGGAAAATCTGAAATTCCGAGAAAACGACAAGCGTTATTAAAGAGTGTATCATCGGCCTTAATGACGTCTACTAATAATTGTAATAATTATTTAATAATAGTGAACGCTCATTAGCGGGACTGGAAAGGTAAAGAGGATCTCCGATTGCGTGTCCAAATCCGCGATTCTGACATTTTGAATAGCCGATAGGAATCCACCGATTCGATTATCCATGCGATGATTTTCTAAATCTGGCAAAACGATAATGCAACGGAATAACAAATACACGGAAAGAATAGTTTTGCTGAAATATCCAAAAATTTAACTACATACAGATCTGACAATAATTTTTGTTGGACCATCGAAATAATTATGTAGAATATAATATCTCGAGCTCTCTAGTTGCTAGAACGTTGAAACTTCTTGCAGTTACTGATCATATTTGAGATTCCTCTACATAATTATTTAGATCATCTCCAACAAAATTATTTTCAGATCTGTATCTTTAAATTTACATACACTTCGACCAAACGTTTTAGATTTTTCAAAATTTATAGAATCTAGTTGTCAGTAATGGACGTCAGTAACGAACGTGCAAGAGATTTTCTTTATATAACAACGCATTAACATAACGAAAATAAAACTGGCGAAATTCCCACTCATTATTACAGCACGCTGTTAATTAAAGTTTTTATAAGTTTATATTATACATACGGGAATAAACAACTTTATCAAAGAATCTAGAAAAGAGAGAGAGAGCTACATTTTTTGAAAATAATTTTATTGGGCTATCAAAATTATTATGTAGAACACTCAACGTAGGAAAAAAATGAGGAAAAAAAATTGCAAAAAACAAAAGTGCAAAAAGTTTTGACATTCTCTAGCAACCAGCTTGGGTGTAATTATTTTTATGGTACAACATTTTCAGTAACGTCTGAAATTTTATAAACATCCGAAACTAGAAACAGATCTGAAAACAAACAAAATTTTGTTAGACCGTCGGAAATTTTTTTATTTCCAGATTTGTTTCTAATTAGTAGGGCACTCAAGCGTAATGAGCGGTGCTGCAAAAAATTTTGATATTCTAGCAGCCGGCATATGCTGGAATATCAAAATTTTCTGCAGCACCGCTCATTACGCTCAAGCGTCTTGCTGTTTAAAACTTTTTGAATAAATTATCACTCTAAAGAGCATCCAGAGAAAAGGTTGCTTCGATTTAAAGAAATTTTCTCGGCTGTACGGTTGGAGACCAAATTTCTCCGATTTACGTAAACATTATTTTTTTAAATCAAACAAAATTTATTTGATTTATAAAAATAATGTTTACCTAGATCAAAGAAATTTTTTCTTCAATCGTATAGCGGAGAAAATTTTTTCAAATCGAAGCAACCTTTTCTCTGGGTGAGTAAAACCTCATCCATAAGGATTTAAATGGATAATCAATCCATTCTTTTTTTAACGACTGTCACAATTTTTCACTCCTCAGAGTGAAGATTTTTTTAAAGAATTTATAGAATGGATAATAATTTCGATAGTCTGACGAAAATTATTTTCAGATCTGTATTACATATTCAGTCCTTAGAACAAATCGTGTGCATCCGTTCGCGAACCATCTTCCTACCTCCGGCCTTTTCTCTTTCTCTCTCATTTTTCCTCCCCTATACATCTTCGTCTGTCTCTCTCTTTCTTTCTTTCTCTCTCTCTCTCTCTCTCTCTCTCTCTCTCTCTCTCTCCCGAATCGTCGAACCGCGACACGCAATTTTCCCGGCTTCACGCCCGTGTCGCGGAAACCGCGGTGGAACGGAATTTCCGGTCGCGCAAGAAGCCGCGCGCAAACATCGCCATTAAATTCGCTCCGTGCAAAAACCTCGCGGTCTCCCTTCGTCTCCCTCCACCCTCTCTCTGCGCCCCCGGAGGAGGGGCTCAACCCCGTCCTCCGCTTCCTCCACCTCGCTCCGTTCGCTTCGTTCGACCGCGAAGCGGATCTACACGCTCGACCGGTCGCGAGATCACCGAGAGAGTGAGTGAGAGAGAGAGAGAGAGAGAGAGAGAGAGAGAGAGAGAAGGAAAACAGGTGCGATCTTTTCGCGATGGGAAAACGAGATCGGGTGAGATCACGCGGCGGCGGTGGTCACGACATGCGGACGAGGGGCGAAGAGGGATCAAGGGGGGAGGGGGAGG
>NW_017304269.1:1782991-1788422 GCF_001594115.1 Trachymyrmex septentrionalis | reverse complement strand
ACGGGGGGTAAATTGCGCGGCGCGGACGGAAAAGTGACGTCGCTAATTGGAGCGCGATGCCGGGCCGGTAATTGCGTGCGCGCTTCGCTTTGTTCTCGCGTGAGAAACACGCGGACATCTTGATGGCTTTGCTTGACGGCGGGCGACACACGGCGGAGGCAGGGGAAATAATATCCGCGATATCCATCGATACGTACGGGGTGAACGATTCGAAAATCTGGAGCATTTCAATGGAATACGTACGGATTAAACTTACGGTTGAAAATCGTAGAAATGTCGGCGTAACGAAGTAAACAAGAATTAAATTAGATTAAATAACAAGTAGGTACTAAATATGGATAACTGAAATAAATATAATAGGATTAGTAGGAAGGAAAATGTCGCAGTGAGTTAACAAGTGTATAAATAAGCGGAGGTATTAAATTAAATAATCGAGATAAATAAATATTAAAATAGCCAGAATTTCACCAATTTTTCCAAAATTTCTATCGTTAATTATACAACCGTACGAATTATATTTGAAATATGTAAAATGTTGCGCCGCAATAATTGAGTCTCGTTTGATTTGGAAAAATACGCAATTTTTCCAGCGTTGGGAAAATGAATTTTGTTAGATGTCTTTCAGGCAATCTTATATTTATTACTTATGAAAATTGAACACAAGAAGTAATACGAAAGTTTGAATAAATAATGAAATATGATATAAAAAATGAAATGCTTAATTTCTACAATAATAAACAGGTAGGAAGTAATCTAAAAAAAAAGTAACGTTTGAATAATAAAGTAATTTTGTCAACCATGAGAATTTTTCATATCCCGAGCGTTTGTACGAGGTTCTACCATCGATCCGTTCATATAAGATGTCCCGCGTTTTTTTTTTCCACATACTCCAGTAAAAAGCGGAGATCACAGGCCTCTCGCGCTTTATCCATTTAACTGAATCGCGCGACGGAAGAGACGGACAAAACCTACCCCCAGTTTATCCGGAAGCTGTCGGAAGCGGTCGACTTGAGTGTTTTAATGAAAAATCTCCATTGTGTGCCCCGCCCCGGAACAACGCGGATGTCGGCTTGTCCCCGTTTACTCTCTCCGTTTTTCTCTTATTTCGCACCGAATAAGAATTTTCGCCGTGGAGGGACGAACGATTATTCCAGACGAGAGGGGAAAAAAAGAAGTGACAACTCTTCCTTGACGAAGAGAGCGACGAATTCCACGTAGCAAGGATAAACGATCGCTTTTCCGTCCTCGGAGAGAAAAACCGGGAGAGAAAAACGCCGTTGAAAATCTCGTGGAAATCTGACGATTGTCCGTTTTCCACTGATGAGAAATAGCGTGGAAAATGTGCCGCGGTATATATTGGAACGTTAAAATCTTCCACGACGAAAGATAAAGATACAAAATAACGAAAAACGGTGAAATTAAATTATTAAATGAGATTAAATGGAATTAAATCATTAAATTAAATATTAAATATAAAGATGATAGAGCAGATATTAGATTAAAAGTGAAAATAGAGTTACGATATGTAAAAAGACGCGATTTTAACGTAATTTTAGCGGTGTGTCGAGAGAAATGTATTAGGGTTTATCGAAAAACGCCCACGCATGGCGCGTGAGGATTCTTTGAAAAGATGCAGAAACGTGACGACCGCGGCTTTCGATGAATCGAAATCGCCTCGAGATATCCTTCCGAGGACGGACAATCCGGCGAGAGGAGAGGAGAATGCGAGAGATTCCGTCCTCGAGTTACGAAGATTTCGCCGTCTGATTTTCAGCCCCGTTTTTCCATCGGCTTGCCGAGGGATCGGAGGAAGCGGGCACCGGAAGCGGGTGGGTAAAGCGGAAATCCTTCTGTCGGTCGACTATGGTGAAAGTGAAGAATGGCGTAGTTGGTAACGGAGGAGGCTTTCGAGCTTAAAGCTGCGCCCAACACACGACGGACGCGATGAATCCGCGCGTACATGATCGAAGGCGGCTTAGGATTACCGGAAGGTACGAGGGGCCGAAAACTCGAATCGTGTAAGTAGCTAAGACCAAATATCCGGACGTCGAAGAATCCGACTTCTCCTCCCGAAAAAGAGAAGGTAATTGAGATATCGAGGATTTGCGAGACCGACTTCAAGATCTCTCGAGCTTGAGCTCGCGACTAACATCGAGAGCTCCGAGAGAAACTCGAAGATTAAGCGTTTGTGTAAAAAAAAAAAAGAAAAAATCATATCGATCGAACCATGAATTGTAAATGCATTTCACGAATCATCGCGGTAAACAGATATTTGCGCGTCTCGGGGCAAATTTCGAAAAATAATCTTATCGCATTTTTCCCTCTTTTCTTTCGCAACATCAGACGATTAAAAAAAATTCTATTTAAAAGCTGTTTACCGTTTAATATAGAAGGTGTTAATTAAGTACGTTGCCTCAACAGAGCGATTCTTTGGTTTATTTCAAGTAAAGAAGTCCTGCATATTGACGTACGTAAACATATCTCGCGCATCGAACTTTTGTTAAATACATTCGCAACCCTCTACACTCGATGTATCACCGCTTACCAAATTACTCGTAAAACGGCTCGAGGCAAGATGAGATCGCTTAATTATCATTTAATTATTACTTTTTGAGAATCGGGAGCCCGTCGAGGGCTCAGAATCGCTCGCGCTTTAACTACTTCTTCGGCGGAAAGGAGTCAAACTTCGGCCGAGAGGGGCCATTAATCGGCGTCTTGTGGAAAGTCTTGTGGAAAGTCTTGTGGAAAGTCTTGTGGAAAGTGGGCGAAGAGCGAAAGCCGCCTTCTCGCGTCACGCGAGACCTCCGCCATCCGATTTTCCCGCGGCGTCCATTTTTCCAGCGGGATCGCAGGCGAAGGGACAGAGGTAAGAGACGGTATGGAGAATGTGAGGTGGCGAGGGGGGGGGGGGAGGGAAGGGAAGGGGGGAGGAAAACGGAAATCCTTCTTTTAGCTCGGTGTACCGAGCGGTGAAGAATGACGGTGAGCTTTAGAGCTTAAAGCCGCGTTCCTCCGGACGCTTCTTCGCGCCGCCACGTCTGGAGGAACGACGGCCGGAGGGGGGAGAAGGAGAAAGAGGGAGGATTCAGGAGGGGTTGGAATATCCTTTTTGGATCCTTTTAAGGCACTCCGACACACACACGCGCGCGCGCGCGCGCGCTTATGAGTTTCGGGTGCACGTGAGGTGCTGCGAGATACTGCGAGGGACCGAACTTATTCATCCGCGAGATATACCTTTGAAAAATTATACGGGACACTCTTTCCGCTCTCACCACGTCAACGCTCGGCAGATTCTTCCAACGCGCGGTCAATTTATTCCCGTCCGCAAATGTGGGGACACGTGGGACGATTTTGAAGCAGATCGGCAGAAATAAACCTCTCGCCGCACTGCAGAGAGATGAAAAGGGATGATCGTGTTCTTGAACTAGCTTACGGGCGTAAGTCTTGTTTTAACGGCGGAGATCGTGTTACCTAGAATTGGTAAATTCGAACATCAACAAGCTGCGATCGAATGTATTCTTGTTTCATTTAGAGCACTACAGTCTTAGACCCGCTTTCTCGCGCAGCATTTGCCGATCGAATTTGCATATCCATTTTGAGCAGTGCATTTCTGGTCTCGTTCATTTCTCGTGGTATTATTGTTGACCGGAGATGTTGCCGAATATAATTCGATAACAGTAACACGATCCATGATGTAGCCTCCATTCAGTCGCTTCTATTCACCGTTATTCTTGGGTCAAAATATCATTGGATAATATTTACATTTGTAATCCGACGTCAGCTCGCTGCATGTATTTCAACTGGAATACGAATTCCTGCCCGTTTTAGCCTTCTTATTATTAGATCAGACTCGATGAATTTGTATCAACGCGTTACATTAACATTAATTTGCATTAACAACAATTTGAAGCTTTCTCCCGTGAAATATACCGTTACCCACGATTATCATTGGATAAAAATGTAATTTTATATCTCGAAAATGCTGTCTGCAACTTTGGTCCACAATAAGAAGCTTGAAGAATTTAAAGAACTTTCAAATTTCTGCGACGTCCAAGATACTCGAGATCCTAAAAGCGAACCTCTTGAAGTGTACAATCCTGATTTTAATGAAACTTTTTATACATATAGGTTACATAAATAGATGAATTTAGAAAATATCAGTTGGTGCGCAAAAAACGATCTTAAGTAATCTTAAGAAAAATACTCCTTATAGGTAAAGTTTTTAGCCTTTTTATATATATATCATAATATCTCAGAAATTATTCAAGATATGAAAAAATGTGTCTAATACGAAAGTTTTATGATAAAATTACCTATTTTTATCTACGTCTAATAATCTTAAAAAATAATTTTTTTTTAATTTAAATTTCTAAAAATCTTTTAAAAATATTATTGACTTAAATAAATAGAGATAACAATTTTATTATAAAACTTTTTCATTAAACAATTTTTGATATCTCGAATATTTTCTAAAGTATTACGAAAAAAAAAAACTAAATCCGCTTTACTTATGGGTAATTTTTTCTTACTTCTTAAAACCGTCTTTACATCAATTGATATTGTTTTAATTCATTTATTTATGTAACTTATATATATATATAAAATACGCTTCGAGAGATTCCCTCATAAAACTCCAAAATCCTAAGCTTCAAAAATCAGTACGTACTAGAATTAAAAAAGTAGAAAAATTCCTAGATTTTTAAAAGTCAATATTTTAAATCAAATAAATGTAACGGTAAAAAAAATCCTAAATTCTAAAGCTCGGATTTTTTCCTAATCCTTGAGCCAGTCAATAATGTTAAAATTGTAAAAAAAAATTCAAAACCAAGATTGAAAATTCCAAATCTGAATTAAAAGCCTCCGAGGGAAATAGATACGGTAGATAGATACGAGACTCTTTCAACCTCAACGCATTTCTGGAAATTGGGAGGCTCTTCGAAAGAAACCCCCGAGATTAAAACGTGTCCCAGGCATCCCGGGATATTCCGAGGCGTCTGCTAGCGCCTCGAGATATCCCGCGAAACTTCACGTCTGATCTACAAAGGGATCATAACACCGCGGGAAACTCTCTGCTAAACACAGAACAATGTTACTGATCGCGCGGACGGAACTTCGTCGTGCAACTCTAATTCGCAAATTTAGCGCGCACTCACCCTCCCTTCGCTAAAACAAGAGGGATTCATAACCCGGGACCGCGTAAACCCGCATAAATGCGTTTCCTTGATTCCGCCATATTTCCCCCGTAAAGTAAGGCCGATTAAATCACTGCGGTCGCGTTGGGTAACGCATTAAACGCTCGCCGACCCGCCTCCGGGGGTGCGCGAAGCGGGAGAGAGAGAGCGGCGAAAAAGTTTTTCCCCAATATTCCGCACGTATGCAGGGGGTGGGGCGAGGGGGACGGGGGGGGGGGGAAAAGACATTTTTTGTTTCG
>NW_017304269.1:1782333-1782703 GCF_001594115.1 Trachymyrmex septentrionalis | reverse complement strand
AATTAAAAAATAAAAAAAAAAAAAAAAAAAAAGGAACAAATAGAGAGCAATGTTTGAAATTTTTGCGCGGATTCTCGACTTTCTCCGGTGCGAAGGCTTTTCACGTATATATACATTGACAAATAACTGGCTGTCGAATGATGGCCAAGATTCTATCAACCAGCACTGGGTCATCGTTGACAAATAGCTGGCTGTCGAATGACGGCCAAGGTTTTGTCAGGCCGTCGCTGACAAATGACTGAGCTAAAATGACTGAGCCAGGACCGTCTGCCAATACTGGGCTAGTAATTCGCCAGTACCTGAACTATGGCAGCTACTGGTCCAGTACTGGGTCGATTGTGAGACCCCATGGAGATAAATGCGATGTCGG
>NW_017304269.1:1768698-1782233 GCF_001594115.1 Trachymyrmex septentrionalis | reverse complement strand
AGTACCTGAACTATGGCAGCTACTGGTCCAGTACTGGGTCGATTGTGAAACCCCGATGGAGATAAATGCGATGTCGACGATTCGTAAAGTCGCGATAAAGGCCGCGACACCCTGCACTTCGACACGTCGGCACGATAACTTCGCGACACCCTGTGCCAACAATCGACGCTTTTAACGAGCACTTTTTCCGCCGTTTAGGGCCGCATTCCTCGAGACGGATGTATATGGGAAACGGAGAGGTGCCTAATGATCCGGGATCCATCCGGATGGATCTGCTGACGTTATCGCGCGGCGTTTGCTAATTGCGTGGCCGGAATACAAGCGGCGGGACATCCAAAAGGACCACGAGGCTCGTGGAAGGATAAATCGCCGGGAGGGTGTACAAATCGCGTTTGTCTGAGATAGCAGATCCGGTTCTCCTCCGAGAAGAGACCACCTAATTGTTACGGTTACCGTTGCAAATTGTTTCTTAGACAGGTCGCCTAATCCGGCGCGTAATCCGCGTTTTCGTTTTGCGGCGCGATTGCTAAATCTCGCGGCAAAGAAATGTAATGGGAGCCACTTTTACAGAGATATATCGGTCCTGCAATCTTCAGGCAACCTCTGGAGGACTGTTCGCAAATAAATGTATAAGTACATTAAATGTGTTAACGAAGAAACGTGTATGTACTTAATTTTTTTTTTAATTGCTTCGTGAGACAATTGAATGTAATTGGATAGATAAATAGAGAGAGTATAAATTAAGCTTGATTTGTAAAAAAAAATTGGATATTTAGTCGAATTTTTTTTTATTCACTTAAAAAAAATTTATAATAAAATTGTCGACACATTTAGATTTCTAATTCTACTTCCTTTGAATTAACGTTCAATTGTGCGCAATGATTTCTCATTTAAATCAGAGTCCGTTCTCTCTATAATATCTCGAATCGTACTGTAACGTAAAATTAAACCCCTCGAGAGATTAAAGTCCAATTAAAATAGTTCTCAAAATTAAATTAAACTTGAAATACCACTCTACTAACTTTCATTTGAGCGACTACCAACACGCGATTAATAGGCCAGCTTTTCGCGCGGCACTCGTTATATAGAATTTCCCGTCGCTAATCGGGCGGCTCGTTCCTCAAGAGTAATGACCATTCTGTTTTAATATCGCTGAAACGAACGGGAAACGCATCATGACAATCGCGTAAATATTGAATCACGGACGCGCCATTTGTCATCAATGCGCCATATTATTTTCGCGTATGCACATACGCACATCGTTCACATCATAAATCACGAGCAATGTTGCTAAATGATATTCGCGTGCTATTGTTTACCCGCCCGAACGACGGACCCGTCGAAATGTAACATTGGCTTGCATAAATATGGAAATACTATAATTTCGCGCCCGCCCTCTACACACGTTGTTCTTTATAATGTATTCTGCATCACGTTACGCTGAACGAGCTGCCACGTTTACATTACTGCATCAATAATTTATCAGTAATTTGTCATCAGAGAGGCAATAGATTCCGGATATTTTTCTTTCATATTTTTCCGGGGCCGGATATTATAATAATGCTCTCTGAGATAATGCAATTTCGTTGACAAATGTTTACAGACTGCGTCTCTAAAAAGTCACCGATTATTCAGCGTATTTGTTGCACATAGAATTTTGTAACTTTGAGATTTGTAAACAATAATTGAACATTCACTAAAAAGACGAATAAGAATTTAACAAATCCTAGACGATAATTTGTGCATTGAAATTAAATAAAATAATTAATAAAGTACATTGTATTTATTAATCCTTCATACACCATTTAACGAAACGTTAGATTTTTTTCTTCTTAAGGCTTTTTTAGAACCTTGAAACCTCTGGACTTTCAAATTTGGACTTGGTAACTTTGGAAACTTCGAAATTTCGAACTCTTCTGGTACTCTTTGAGACTCGAAAGTTGAAATATTTTTGGAACTTTAAAACTTAAACTTTTGAAATATCCCAAGTGTCCTGAAATCTTGGAAGATCTCGAAACTTTTTGAACTTGAGACCTTCGGAACGTTTGAGCGAAATTTAAAAACTTTGCCGAATGTGTGCTCAACAATTCCCAGCAAATATATACACCTCGCTAAAATTTAGTGATACCAATTATCATAATAATTATTGTAATTCGCAATAATAATTATCATAGTCGATGTCAGTATTAATTGATGTAAATATTAATAAGGGCGATGCAAAAAGACACATATATAATCAAATTAATATCCCTGCGTCATATTTATTCGTGTTTCCATTGTTAAACAGCGAATAAAGGAGCGAAAAGGGGGAGACGTAGAACGAGAGGGAAGATTGATCATCGTGTATCAAGATGCTCCTCTCCAAAAGGAAAGCCTCGAGAGCACAAAATCCTTTCCTCGCTAAGTCCGAAGAGTCCGTTTCGTCTTTTTTCCCTCGTCCTCCCGTCGTACAGACCTTGTCGTCCTTTTGCCTGTGTTCTGATCCCAACACGGGTTGCGAGGATATTAAAAGGAAAGGAAAAGGATAACGCATCTATCCTCGCTGCCCTTTCCTTCTGCGATACTTTTCGAGGGAACGATCGAAACACTTGTGCGCGACAGAGCTTATTTCGATGTTTCAGGAAGGTCAAGCTTCTTGATCTTTGCAATAAGTCGGTGCACAAAACAGAGAGCTTTTACATCAATGAACTCCGTTTTCGAAGAGTATTTGGTATCAATGTTTGATTAATAGAGATACAGTTAATTATACATGCGAATAACTCGAAATTCACATTTTCCAACCCAAAAAAAAGGAGGATAATTACTGTACTCGATAACAGTAATAAACAAATAATTCCGCAATAAAATATTACGATAAAATTTAGAGAATTTTAGAAGATCAATCTTTTACCTCGCGATGTTTCCGATATACAATTTCGCGTAGTATGATAACGAATTTTCGTGACATTTTTTGAAATATCAAATTTATTCCGCGTTAAAAAAAAAGTATTAAACAAATACATTTCGGAAACATGCGTTACTTCACATCTTTCACTATCCACTGCTCATTTTTCAACGCTGCTCTCATCAAGAGTACTACGTTCCACATTTTTTATTATTTATTGCTTATTTAAATCCATTCCCCTGATGATATACGTTAATAACTACGCGAAGTTCGTCTATCATGTTAAACTTTCAAACTTCACGTGACATCAAAATCAGCTTCTGCCACACTCTACACAATAAAGCCTTTACGGAACGTAATCCGGGATGCCTCACGTGTCCTCAAAATGTTTCCAGGTCAATTACGATGAAAAGTAAGCGAGTCAACAACGAAAACTGAGGTGTCGAGGTGGATTGATCCCACCTATGTTAGTAGCCGAAAAGCGTTTACGGTCAGGGCAAAGTTTCGGCCCCGATTTCTCACTCAATTATCGGCCATCGACGGTGACAGAAGTGACGCGACATAATCGCATTTCGCAATTTCGATCTTGCCTCGAGAACTCCCAATAACTCGTCTCTCGACGCTCCGCGAGACGTTCAACTTTCGACCCGAATAAAGCGAGTTTTCCAGAAGCGCGCAACGTGAGGTCCGCTCTTTCAGAAGACGTCACGCTGAGGCGTCTTCCGAAGAGAAAACCTGCACTTCGTTCTCGTCGACACGGTCGGCCGTCGATCATTGATATCGAGAACGCGAGAAAGCCAAGGATGAAGTTTAAAAACTCTTCACGCTGCTACTATATCATTATTATTTTCACTGATACTGTTGCTGATGTTATCACTACGATTGCTATTATTATCACTGCTATTTTGTAATGATAATAGCAGTGATGATAATAATAGCACTGCGTACGTTATTAAACGTGGTGCAACGTATCGAACTACCTTATAATTTCACAGTTGATTTAATAATCCATCTGTGATGCCATCTGGAGAACTTCTAAAAAAAACCGGCTTAACTTTATCAAAATCTGTTTTCAATAATACGTTGAGGAAAAAAAATTGAAATATTCACAAGCAAATATTATATGTGACTTTTTTTTTATATTTACTAGTTATAAAAAAAATTGACTGATTTGTAAAAAAATAAAAGTTTATTTGCTTCGAATAAAATTTTATTCAGCTGTATTTAAATAAGGATTTATTTCAGTGAAATATCTCACGAATAAATTTTTAAAAATCTATCTATGTATCCTCCTATTGAGAAAAAAATTGTTTATTTAAAATTAATTGTCTATTTTATATTAAATTAACTTAGTTGTCTTTATCTCTTTTGTTGAAGAATGTACGTATGTATTTCACACACACACACACACACACACAAGTTATTAAATACGTATCTTAATTATTCATCGAAAGAAATAAAGATAAAACTAAATTAATCAAAAAAAAAAAAAACTTTTTTGTAAGAGAACTCCACACAAAGAAAAAAATGTCAAAGCATTGCAAGACAAATGTTGTCTACGACACGTTTCCTTCGATATTTTTTAGTTATGAAAAAATTCGATTGTGATGACGAAATATACATTTCTGTGAAATATATCTTATTAATTGTAAAAAAAGTAAAATAGACGGTTCATTTGATGATTTATTTTATGAATAAAATTTTATTTTGCCGCAGATTTATTTTAGTAATACAAATATACTTCTCACAAAGAATTTTTTTAATTTTTGTTTTTTTTTTTCAGTATACCAAGTGAAGGTACAAGTCAAATCAATTGACCGTAAGAGGTCAAAGTCAATAAAATTTTCAGTATAATATATAGAATAAATCAAATGAAATTTGAGATAATTTTAAGAGATCGTAATGTATCACATTTCGACATTTTTAATAAAGCTCTTCCAAATAATTACAGACTTTTCGCTAGAATTTACAATTATAGTTACATACATTACAAAGGATTTATTTATTATTATCATTGCTCTGTCTTTCCAAAGACAGGCTAAACAATTTTAAAAGAATTCATCGGTTATCTCGTTTTACATGCCCATCCTGGGTATGACAGTCGTCTTCCTCGAAGGCACCGCGCGTTATTTCGCGGGCGCAGATAGTTTTATCCTTACAAGGAATCTCCTGTAACCGTCCGTGTGGCCGCCATTTTGACGGCGGCTGACTAGTTTCGCTCGTTTCGGAAGTTCTTCGCTTGAGTTATTGCGAGTTCTCGAAGCGTTCGCGTTCCGCGGGACACCGGAATGCAATTATGTTGCATCACCAACCTCCGCGTGCCTGCTCGTTAGTCGATAATTGCATGGGAAATCCTGGAAAAGCTCCTTAGAAGAATCTCGTACCAGCACGCGCGCCCGCGACCGAGTCTATTTTCAGTGTCACGACACTTAGTCAGATTCTAAGTAATAATTAGCAATGCTCGACGTAACGCACTTCGATTTTCCCGGAAAACAAAGATTTAGTCGATAGTATAATAG
The DNA here is from genome assembly GCF_001594115.1 of Trachymyrmex septentrionalis. Lineage (NCBI taxonomy): Eukaryota > Metazoa > Arthropoda > Insecta > Hymenoptera > Formicidae > Trachymyrmex > Trachymyrmex septentrionalis. Next base: position 1,776,830 of record NW_017304269.1, on the reverse strand, counting down.
CGATGATAAAGAGAAGAAAAAAGAGCAATGATTTCTGAGAACGTTCAGAGTCTCCTCTAAAAAAAAAAAAGTCTGATAATACACCGAGAGGAAAGGTTGCTTCAATTTAAAGAAATGTTTCTTCGCTATGTATATAGTTAAAGAAAAAATTTCTTTGATTTCAACACATTATTTTTTGAAATCAAATAAAATTTATTTGATTTAAAGAGAGAGAAATTATGTTTGAATCAAAGAAATTTTTTTCTTTAATCAAAGCAACCTTTTCCCTGGGTGTATATAATAAAGTCTAAATAATAGTTACTAAAATTTTGATGAAATAAATTCTTCCATCAAATATTCGAATTACTGAAAAAAATTTCTGGTTTCGTGGAAAATGGACGAAGAAAAATTTTCTGGTTAAAATTAGAATTCTAGTTGAGAGATAATTGGAATTTTGATTGATACAATATTTCTGGTAAAATCTACTGAAATTCTTATTTTTATCAGAATAATTATGTCAATCAGAATTCTAGTTATCTCAATTAGAATTCTATAATAGATTTGTCCAAAAAATTCTGATTCGTAATAAAATTATCTACTTTAATCCAGCCAGACCATTTTTCATAGTGTTAATATAATTAAAAGTCATTAAATGATAATGTTGCTTTTCTAAATATTATCTTGTTTTTCTAATTATTACCAAATGATTGATTACGTTTGCTAATATTTACTAAATATTATACTAATATATTTTAAACAAAATATTTACATAAAACGCTATTACCAAACTTCTTTTCAGTATCGTCTTTGTCGCGACGATTAATTTGCATCTGAATGAAATAACTCTTGACCACAACTGGAATGTATGAGTTCTGATGATCCTTACAGATAATGAATAATTTAAAAAATAATGTCTTCCAAGGAAATTTTTTAATGCGTGCTTATATTTAAAAGAATTTAAAAGTAATAAATTCTATTCAATAAAGTTTTATTTGTGTTTGTTAAATAACCTTATGAATACATAATTGTATGTGTGTGAGAACTTAAAAAAATTCTTTTAAAAAAATAAGTAGAAATAATTCAATAATATTTTGCACTTTTTAAACAACATCATCGATATCATAGATTAAAAATATTATAATTAAAATATAAAACATTACAAAAAGTAAAACTATCTAATACAAAATTTTAATAAGTTCCAATATATTTCTTTAACGTCACAAAAGATATCTTCCCAGTACGGGTTAAATATCATAATCGAACAATTCTCGCGTGAATAGAAATGCTTCTCATAATTTCTCGCACAATTAATTAACTATCATCTCTTTTATTTTATCATTTTTTTGCCTTTTCATTATCAAGCTGAATACCCGACGATTTTCTCTTAGTATTAAATTTTCCTCAGCGAGGAATAAACGGGGAAAACTTTATATCCGTCAAAGAATAGACTCCCCCGTGTACTCAAAAGCGGAATACCCGCTCCAAAATTATGTCGCACGCGCACCAGGTTGCATTTTAATTGGATAACCCCGTACATATATCGGGTGCGACATACGACCTCCTTAAATCCGAGGACGCCGACGTCCCGAAATTTCCTGAAAATTACGTCAGCCCGGAGGGAAATAAGGGCGTCCCGCCCCTTTTGCGCACTTTTCTCTCTTTCCCGCTTCGTCTCCCTCACCGAAGGAGTGCTTTCTCCAAATGTACGGCCCATAGATTAAAGAGCCGTCTACAATGAAAGTATAGTCTAGTAAGTTGTAAGCCGTGAAAAATCGACCAATCGCAGTCAAAGACGGGAAGGACGTTCGACTGGGATTGATCAGTTTTTTACAGTTTTTTACAGTTTTTATGACTTACTATACAATATTACTCCCATTTTAGGGCCTTAACACAAGATGACCGTAACTGAAGCGTGAAGTTGCAAGTCAACGTACAATATTTTCGTTAACTTACAATCGCGATTTACGGCCATCTTTGTGTTTAAGCCCTTAGACAACCCATTACACTACGCACTTTCACTGGAAACGTGAAAGCAACATTAGAAAGAGAGAGAGAGAGAGTCATACTCTTTTAAGAGTACATGTATCCCTTTTGAGATTAATAAAGCTTCTGGTTATTAATTAAAATTTTTGTGTCTAAAATTATATTATAGAAATTTTATTTTATCAAATACCTCTCTCTCTCTCTCTCCCTGATAGAAATTTCACGCATTCTTTGAACAGTTACTAAACAGTTACACCTAACTTTCGTCTAGTAACTGAAAAGAAGAACTACTTAGGATCCCAATCAGGATGTAACGCTTTGTTTACAGTTACTGTATACAAAAAAACTCGCGTAAAATCTGAATCCATTTACTGAAACGCAACAAATAATGGATATTAAATTGATTAATAAGCAAGCCGACCATTCATGAAATGAACAGAGTAAAACTCTATCAAGTTCTCGTCCATTTTCTACTTAGTATTGGCACAACTAATGAGAATACAATTAATAATATTAGATAACTGTAATATAACAGGTGTTTAGAAAAACTGTATACATTTCTACCAGGGCTATATTTGATACATAAGAAAATTGCACTTCCCTTCTTCCGCCCCTTCTGATAGTAACACTACTTTCTCCGTCGCACATTGCAGAATTTAACAAGGAAAACATCTGACCGACTATTACTAATAGAAGCGTACAGTTTATTATATAAGTCTACGATGTACGACCGTACGGTAGTTTTACTTCAAGCGCGGAAAGTGCGGCTAACGAAACAGCACTTTCCACATTTGGCGCTCCGAGTAAATATAGCCGGTTTCTTTGTCACGCGATATAATTCAATGTTTTTTACAGCCGCACTTTCTACGCTCTACATCCCACCGTACTCGCGAGAAACGCGTCCCCGTCTATGGCAGGGCAAAGGAGAGCACGGCTGAAACGAACAATTCTTTTTACATTTGGCAAGCCAACTAGCTGAAGAACGGTTTTTTGCCCTGGCAGACGTAGTTTTCCTCGTCTTACCACCAGCACCGCCCCAGCGTCTCTTATCGTCCTCCTTTTCCCCGAGAGAAGCAACAAAGTATCCTTGCAAAACGCATTTACTATTTTAATTACAGAAAGGGAAAGAAAAGCGCTAAGAGGGTCAATCTCTTTTACGTTCGGTCTCGCTCGTCTTCTCATAGTACTTTTATGTCTTCGCATTTTCATCTCGTACTCCTCATCCTTTCATACTCACAAGTCTTCGCATTTTTACCTTTACGTTTTTATGTTTTTCATTTTTTTTTTCTTTTTTTTTTCCATTACACCTTTCATAGAAATTCGCGTTTTTACAGCCTTACATTTATGCTGACATTCCTTGACCATCAAGAATTTTTCTAAAAAGGGACGATGCATTATTAAACAATAATAAAACATTAAACCGCTATAATGTATAGGTGGGATTTTTTGAAGCCGGATTTTAGTGCCTATATTATTATTTTTACGTAAATTTTAAATGCATCTTTCAGTTACACGAATTGTACGCCAAAATTGTTGGAAATTTGACACGCAATCGTAAATTGAAGCTGAAATAGTAGTATCACAAATTAAATTGGTCGTCAATTAACACATACTAATCCGATAACCATCGTCAATGTTATTTATATTTCCCATCCATTCAAATGCGCAACTAGGATTGTCCAGTTTTGATCCGGACTATCAGGTTTTCAGAAGTCTTATCCGGTGTTCGGTTGACAAATTAAACCAGACACATTATATGTCCGATATTTAAATACATTAAATACATTATTCAACTAATAAAATGAAATTTACATCATAGAAGAAAATTTATAAACAGACTTCGCGCTTTTCAGACATTTTCCCATTTCAAGCCACTATAATCCGCGACAGTTATATCATAAATTTTTTTTCTTGCTAAATTATCTTTATATTAACATAACGATATCTTATATTTCTTCGAAAATATGTATAATTTCGTTTTAACAAATGTTAAACGGTTTTTATTTTAACATGTTAATACGTATTAAATGTGTTAACAAAATATTTATAATGAATACTAAATGTGTAATACTGTAATTTTGTGGTCAGCAGTAACATGTACTTTATTATTAAATAATAGCAATTTATTATTTTATTCAAACAAACTCTGTTTTTAAAACTGTTTGAAAAATAATACTCTGCAAGAGACAGAGAGAGGGTAATGTTTTTAATTTTGCATTTAACCCAGTTTCATGATTTCTGTCCGGTTAGTTTTTTGTTTCAAAAACGAAAATATCCAGTAATTTAGACTTTTCGATGTGGCAGCTCAATACATGCAACTCATGTACATGCATACATATTCAAGAATAAAATTTTGTCTTAAATATAAATCCTATTTCACTTAAAGGAAAAATTTTTTTATATTTTTCTCACTATATCTACATTTTATTAGGTTAATTATGAACAATTGCTTTAATGATAATAATAATAACTATATATAGAGTTCTATTAACAAATATATATGTATAATATATATGTATAATTTAAAGCCAAAAATGGCTATAACATAGTTATATTATTACCACAAAAATAGTTGCAATTGCTATGATTTAACTACATCTCATGGTCACTTTTTGCCCATACAGTTGATTACAATGTTATTTTTCAAACATTATAGTAGTAACTATCATAATTGTGGTAAACCGCAGTTATAGTTACAAATACCAACAATGTTTCTCTCTCAGTGTTTAATCCACCATTGTCGGAAAACGGAAGCACATGCTCCGATCTCTTCCACGATCGCCTCTCTCGTTTATCAAAAAGACACGATCGATATGTACTTCGACAAACACCAATAAATATCGTGAAGATTAAAACCCCGCTGGGTACGGGCAACGAGCGTTGCGGCGATTCATTCGTTTCCGCTGCGGCGGTTTCGTGATTAACGCGAATTGCTCGTTAACATACCGAACCGGATGGTTGGTGCGAGCGGGAATTTCGCCGTACATCGAAATAAATCGAAACCGAAACGGCTCAGCGGAAGCGGCGGCGCGGTGTGACGGCCGCGAAATCCGCGCTCGTAACTTCCGTCACGAATCCTCGGCGCGTAAATATCCGTCAGCGTTTACCGGACGTTTCGGTACGTCGATGCGTATTTATCGCGACGGGACGAGCTGACAGAAATCGCACAGATAGGCTATGATTTAACGGGGAATTCATAGATCCGACACGAAGCCACGAAGGACCTCGCGACGTTTCAACTGTACGTTTAGGGACTGTAGTCCCTCGAGTGAGAATCCGCCAACTTTGGCATTGTAGTCGGTCTATTTTTTTTTTTTTTATAAATAAACTAGTTACACAATACTTTATGTACTTACAATGAAATACGTATATATATGTTTAAAATTTGACGAAAGCGAGAAGGAAAGATTTAGCACAGTTTACAGTGCAACAAATAAAAAAAAAACAAATCTAATGTCAGACAATGTGAAAATATGGCGGCGATGGACACGCAAAGGTGAAATAAAGTGTGCAATGAAAGAGTGTCAAAATACATTTTTATATATTTAATACATTTTACGATCGAAGGTACATTTTATAACGGAGAGAATTTTTTCTTAGAGGTTTACCCTGAAAATATGATAATCGTAACAACATTGTATTTCGAAGGATTTTAATGTGAATTTCTCTCATTCATTAATAAAACTGCAATAAAGTATAAAATGAGTTTGATTAATACTACTGAAGTGCATGATAAAAATCTTTAAAATATTGTATTGTAATACAACTACCATATTTTCAGGATAAATTGAAAAAAAAATTCTCTCCGTATATATAATTATGTGATTTTGTAATTCTTATTGTTTGTTGTCATTTCTGTTTATATTATTCATTTCATTTAATTTCCGCGCTATTAGATGGGGAGTTCCAAGATTGTTTTCGTTATCGCGCGCGCGTTAATCATAAACTCAAATAAACCAACCACCGAGAGGAAAAATGTTTGATATTAGTAATTGTGTGAGAAAATAATTATGATTAGGAGCTCCATTTTTATAGTTATTATTACTGTTAAAGTGTAGTTTTCTCAAAAATGAAAAAAAATTGTACCAACCATAAATTATAATAATTTCGAATATTAATAGGTATAAATATCAAGATATGGCAAATAAAATGAACATTTTATTTAGTAAATGCAATCGCAACTATATATAGTAAAAATAAATATTTTCTTAAATTCATTACTATTTATGCTGTAATAATAATTAAAAAAATATGTAAAAAAAAAAAAGTTTTTCAAACAGTGTGTATATAAATATGTGACTATTATTGATAGCATAATCGATGATATTTACATAATTAAAACAACTACAATATATAAATTACATAATACAGTAGTAAAAAGGATGACTATAAATTAATAGTTAAATTACAGTCTTCGCAATCATTTACTTCTCTTTCAGCGTACAACAAGTAATAATACATGGCCAGGCTTCTACTTGAGTCACTTTCTACATTTGGGAAAGTTCGAAATCGCAATTACAAAATAAATCGAATCGCGACGCCCAATAAAAAACGAGCCCCCCCCCCTCCCGTCCACTGGTGGTCGCAAAGGGGTGCAAAAGGGATCGTTCGAACGGAATGAAAAATCCGAGGATAATCTCTCCTCGCTTTATCGCATAGAGATCGTCACGCCTCATTTTTATTCCTATTTCACGCGCGTTCCAGCGCACCCTGAAAGTTATTACGTCGACGAGTCTCCCTTATGTTCCGCAAATCTGCGCGAATATCCATCGCGGCTACCTCTCTCACCACTTAGCGACACGTGCTCTCTCTCTCTCTCTCTCTCTCTCTCTCTCTCTCTCTCTCTCTCTCGATCCATGAAGAGGGGGTGGGTGAGAGAAATATTTTTCCCGCCGAATATAAAACCGAATGTATTTCCCGAAATTCAAACGGGATCTCCGCTCGACCGGACCCGCCCTTTTTATCGGCGCCCTAAATTGTCGCCACAGGGAAAGAAAAAAAAAAAGAGACCGCAGAACGGCCGGGAATCCCGGAAAATTCGCCCGGGAAATCCGGGAGGTTCGCCCCCTCGCACATACGTCACTTCTTCCCTCTCCACCACATCCTACATACGTGACGATTGCCCGTTTATTTTCGACGAGGGCTGTTTAATTCAAACCGTCGCTCGGCACGCTCGGTTAAATCCATTTTGACGAAAAAAAGGGTGATAACAATCGTCCACTTTCAACCCCTCCTTCTTCCTTCCCTTCCCATTCGGCTCCGCTGATCAAGCCGAACGTTCTCGTCACTCGACATCACGAACACGTTGATCGAGGAGCGATCGATCAAGCGGAAGAAGGACAAACCGGACGAAAAATCCGATTTCCGCGGAATTCCGAAAACTAACAAACGCACGAATTCGAGTAGAAATTTATGGGCGAATATTGGATTGGACCAGTCGGCGCAACAACCGCCGAGCTTAATCAGTTTAACCATTAATTTTCTATTATTATCTCAGCTTCATCGAGAGCATTTCGGTGTAACGCAATTCTACACGGCGTTGTTCGAAACCAAACGCTCCACCTCGCGCCAACCCCTCGCGAGGAAGCGCCAGTTCTTTCGCGCTTTCTTTCTCTACGCCTTTATCATTTTTATTTCTTTTCTTTCTTACCTTTATAGCTTACCTTTATTCTTAACCGTCCACTTTATTCCACTTCTTTATTTTTATCCCGTACCGTCTTTCCTTTTCATTTTCTTCTTACTTTCGCATTCCTACCTACGCCGGGGCATCTTTATTCCTTTCTCTATTTATCCGATCTAATTTCTCGCGCGGGAACTTGATTCGTATTCCGCGGCAAAATGGGAAATCCCCTTATCGGGAGGATGAAACATTCGACATATCGCGCAGAACGGTACCAAAGAAATTTCTCCGAAGGATAAATTGGCTACGTTTCCGAGAAACGGAAACCGAAACAATATGCAGGATCCCCCTCTGCTCGTACCGAATTGTAAAAATATTTTCGGGTCGAAGCGCGGAACGCTTTCGTTTCTCGAGAAGGAAAGTTCTTCGCCATTCTGCGTGCGCGCCCGGCACGGAATGCGGTAGACAAGGGATTGAGGGTGGAGAGGGGGGGGTGCGGTAATACTTATTGCACATACGTAGCGTGTGTACGTTCGGGGGGGGGGGGGGG
>NW_017304269.1:1765891-1768605 GCF_001594115.1 Trachymyrmex septentrionalis | reverse complement strand
CCCCCCCCCTCCCCCGCTCCCCTCCCAACCCCCTCTCGCCATTGTTTACACGGCGTGCAGCTGCACGTAGGATGCGGCGGATGTTTCTTTCCCCGAGATGGACCGCCGAACTTCTCGCGCGTATCTCGCGTGGAATGGCTCGCGGGAAAAGTTCCCGGCCGCCACGTATTTTCGCTATTACGGTGGAGAACAATAATCAATTCATCGGTTTTTTTTCCCCCAATTCGAGAAGCGTAAAATATACCGCGGCGTAAAAGGATATTTGTAAAAATGAACAATTCCTACGAATATTTCGGTATCACCGATCGAAACGTTTTCGCAGATAAACAATATAAGTATACTATGTATTCTGAGCAAATTGAAATTGTAGTTTTAATTTTTCTAGACGTCTTTAAGACATCTTTAAAAATTTCAGGTGTCCTTAAAGGGATGCTGGAGTGTCGAAATTATCGACACTGCAGTCGTATTAAAATCTGCAAAACTGATTAGAGGGAATAAAAAATCCTTTATACAGAATTAAAGTAGGCGCAAAAGTAGGTTGTAATAAAATCGAAAGACAGTTAAAAACTTGCTTAATTTTTTTCATTTTGGCATATAAAATCCACTGGACCATCTCCTAATTTTGCTTCCGCTTTTATCCCGTAGAAGGATTTTTGAACCCATTCAGCCAATTCGGAGATTTTTTTATACGACTGTAATGTCGATAATTTGGACACTCCAGCATCCCCTCAAGACTCGACATGCATGTTGTCTAGAAATATTCATATTACCTTAAAAAAAATTATAAGCCTCTCCGTTCTTTAAATAATTTTCTTAATATGATAATTGCTATACTCACGATATAGAGTTCATTTCAAACCAATCAATTTGACATCATTTGTTAGATTTATCTCCTTTTATAGATCGATGTCACAGATGCTTTAAAGCGTTTTTTGATTGGTCGATTAAACGCTTAACAAAGAAATTGCAGCGAGACTTTGACCACAGCCTAAGTCTGTGAGAAAAAAGATCGGTTATTGTTAGAACATCCTGTACATACGGGATGTTTTATAGCATGTGGAATCCACTTCAGCAATAGTTGGAGACACCAAAAACAGTGCGCAAAGTTCATATAAACATGTGTCCTGTTTCACATTGTTTCAGAGTTACGTCATTTTTGTGCTCCAGTAACGTCCAGCTGCTTATCTTCAGAGAAGATGTTCAAAATGGCTATCTTCAGTCTGTATTTGTAAGACTCGATGTGTGTCTTCTGGATATTTTTCATTTTTGTTGATTTCACGTATTTCGTTCGTTGAGCTTATTCATTTCAGTTCGTACGAGTATATACCAAAAAAATTAATGCCTCTCAACTATCAGTTTTTATTACATCAACCGATACTTCAATATTTCGTGCATTAAAGTATTAAAATGCGATTATAAAAGAATTAATAGTTCACGAGATATTTAATATTTTATATCAATATTATGCCAGAATAAAATAACTCGAAAATTATTAGCTTTTCGATATATATCTCTACCTCAATATTTTTATACATACGCAGAATATAATTAGAGGACTCATATTACGTAAAAGAAATTATATACTTCCATTTAAAAAAAAAATGGCGATAAATCTTCACATAACCTTGAAAAATTAATTTTTTTTTTGCTTCGAAAAATAATTCTACTATTATTCACGTCCCGTAAAGCCATACAATTTTCGTCGAAAACATTTTTCCGTATCTTTCGTGTTTTTCAAGATATTTCTACCGCGTTTGAATTTTTTCCCTCTGTACACATAAAACATCGTTATTGTTTCCAAAATGAAGAATGAAAAATCCATAAAAATTTCAGAAAGCGAGCAAAGGAAACATACGAGAAAACGACGCTGACGATCGTAATCTCAATCAATGCGCACAAAGTACAAGCTTATAATCATCTACGCTTGCGCGATGATTATCTCAGGATTCGAGAGGGTTGATGCCGATTCATCCGGTATAACTTTTATTCGAACCTCGCGTCTCGAAACGGCCGGGTTTACGCCGTGTAAACTTACGTCGGCAAATTGACGGGACTGTAATTAAAAGTTACGCGGGTGTTTAAAAGCAGAGGGGGAGGGGGAGAGAGAGAGAGAGAGAGAGAGAGAGAGAGAGAGAGAGAAGGAGAAAGAAACAGCTATCGATCCGCTCTCGCGAACGCACAAGCATCACCAACTTGCCTCGTTCGCTCGACTCGGCTCGCGCCATGCAAACGACGACCGGTCGACATTAATTAAAGTCGATAACCAATTAATGCGTAACAAGAACTCGACTTGGATACTCCGCCGGCGTTTATTCGCCTGTAACACGCGATTCGCATGTTCGCGCCCTCCTCTTTCTCCTTACAAGCGCGTTTAACGCGTGCGGCCCGAAATGACTCCGATGGAGAGAACCGGTCCAGAGATGAATATTAAAACGTAAATCCGCTCCTGTTTGCTTATTTTTCGATACGTTTATCGTCGAAGTCTGCAGAGGGGAAAGTGTAGCGGCAAGTTTGCAATTTATATTAGAATAAAGCTCCAAAGATATCGTTCAGCGTTTGAATTTTTCCTTTTCAACAATTATCTCGAGATTTACCGAATTCAAAAGTTTAAGAGAGACTTTATTCCAAACTTCGCGACTTTGAATTTCAACATCCAGAAAGTATCGTCGAGATCCCATAATATAATTTATTGAAATTAAACCCGAGAGATATAT
>NW_017304269.1:1738761-1765791 GCF_001594115.1 Trachymyrmex septentrionalis | reverse complement strand
GCGACTTTGAATTTCAACATCCAGAAAGTATCGTCGAGATCCCATAATGTAATTTATTGAAATTAAACCCGAGAGATATATCACACATCTGCTTAGAATTTTTCACTTCTGATAATTATTTTCATCAATATGTACCGACTTTTTACAACTCGAAAGAATTAGTTTAAAATTTCACTCGAAGCTCCGCGACTTTAAATATTGGCACTTGTAAAGTACCTCCATTTCCGGCATCAGTCAATTACTTTATTTTAACAGTCGTGAAACAGAAACTCGCGAAATTTCTAATTTGATCCTCGAACCCATTTAGGAGATCCGAAGATCCTCGTCGACGTCCTGAGAATCACCGAAAGTTATGACCGGGTCGGTTTCTCACGGCGCGAGCGGATCTTGTAATGTCCGCTGCGGAACTGCTCGTCGTAAAATCACCGTACGTGAAGACTTTTTCCTCTGTAAGGGGGTGGTTGGTTACTGAACGACGAGACTTTACGATCGAACTTACACGCGCTGTAAGGCGTGCGCGGCATCAAACCGAAACGAACTTCTTCCGCGGTGTCCATTCTCGTGCTCTCGGACATTTTCCCCGTTCCATCGAGAAAGAAAGAGAGAGAAGGAGGGAGAGAGAGGCAGAACGGGAAACCGGATACAATAAAAGTACAATAAAGTTCGTCGTGCACCTGCACCCGCAAACATTGTGTCGCGGTGCTGTGCGAACTGTTTGTCCGATGTTCACCAATCGGCGCGAAACGGCAAACAAAATAATCGATGCGCTTTTTCACGTGGCGTTCGACATGTTTCAATTCTAGATTTAATCGACTAGAAGCTGCACAGTTTTTTTTCGGTGTTATAACATATATTTATTTAATTCAGCATGATTAACAATTTTTTATACACGGAGAGAACAGTACTGCTAAAATATAATATACACAAAATTTCTGTCCACCGTTTGAATTTTAAAGGCGATTTTTTTCATTGTGAATTTTGACAAATAAATTTAAATCTGTAGAGTAAAATATAATCCAACTTCTATATATAGTAAAAACTAATTGTTAAAGTTTTCACAGGTGTGCAAGAATTTTTTCAGATTTTTTTTTACAGTCCGGGACGATATAAAAACATCCCTAAAGTCAGGTTGTAAATAAAAGCTGAAAATTTCACATCGCCGACGGAGGGCTAATTAGATCTGAAAATAATTTTAATGGACAATGCTACACAAAAATTCAACATTCTGATGAGCAACCAGATGAGCGTTCCACGTAATTTTTTATAGTTCAAATAAAATTATTTTCAGATCTATATCTGTAGTTAGAATTTTTAATATTTTAATGAAACCGTTCTTTCTAGAATATGTTGCTAAATAAATACGAAAAATTTTAGATAATTTTTTGTCGAATATTAGTGAGGTTTTTTTATCAAGAGGTTAAGTTTTTCTTTAAAAAGATAAAAAAAAACTAAATTAATTTTTTTTTTATATTATATATAAGTATCAAGCATTCAGTCAAAAAATTTTCAGAAAAGACGAATTTTAAACAATGAACTCAAATATTATATTTATTAACGCATTACTATACATTATTATTTATTTTTACCGCACTGAAGGTATGGTTGGTCGAAGCAATTGTTTCCATGGCGAGAATTATTTGTAATTTCTTATTTAAATCAATTTCTAAATAATGTGTGTTCGTTATTAATTTTTAGCACGATTACCCAACTTGACTCATTATCACCTCTTTACATATTTTCATTCAATAAGTACCTTTCTTACTAGTGGAAAATGTCCACTAAATTTTATTTTTCTAACTTGTCCAACACATTTGAAATAAAAAAACTTAATTTTTACCTCCTCCTTATTTGGAGGAGCGTAAAACTCTTTAGAGACAGATAGGAATATTGTTTGTATAAAAGTACCCCTCCCCGTCCTTTCTTAATTTTCGACAGTTATTTCCTAAAATTTTTCGCATTTATTTAAAAACATCATCAATATATCCAATTTTTGTAATAGCACAAATATTGATTACAGAAATAAATCTAAGTTAATAAAATTCTAAAAATGAATTTTCTGCATTATAAAAAATTTCATAGAATTCAGTACCAGGAAAGGGAATAATAAAAATTTAATAAAATAGGAGATTCGATTAAAACAGAAGGATAATTAAATCATTTTTACGCACGGCAAAAAATTCCTTTATCGCATAAAAGTGATTTCGGACTGACAAGATTAATTGACATGGGAAATGACTAGTCGCATTGTAAGCTTGATAGGAGTTCTTAAATCGAGGAAGGAAAAAATGACTTGCGTCTCGATAATTAAGTTGGCTGAAGAAATTAGCAGCGAGCCGTCTCCCTTAACGAAAATTACGTAAAAGTTTTAACGCGAAAAAGATGGGGGCGTACGTCCGTAGATCCGATTAGGGCGTTTCTATCGGGTGTAATCATTCACAAACTGCGACGTAAATTGAGGCAAAACTGAAGCGAGTAACTCGCGTGTAACTCGCTCGGTGAAACTATCAAGCCGCGAAAAATACAACGCACTGCTAGGCGTGTAGAGAAATTAGATTAAGAGTGTAACATCAAAGTTGGAAAAATCAAAAAAGCTCTCATCTGAACATTATTCGTCAAATGCGATCGATCGGAAAGTGTGCAAGTGCAGTGAGTTTTTAATGCGGTTTCATGTAAATACAAATTAAGAAATTAAAATGCAATTAAATATGTCATTTAATTACCGTTGAATACAAATGTCTCACGAATGCCATCTGATATTTAAATAACGTAATGTTATGCCGGAAGATCGCATTTTCAAATCCTCAAAAATAAAGATTTTCTGTTATATGAAACTCTCTTTAATTGAACTAAACATCGGACGAGACGTCTACAACACAATAATACAAAGCACGTTCCGATTCGGCGTGGACATATTTTAAAAATTAATTTATAGAATTGAGAATAAAAAAATGCCGAGATCGTAGTTATAAACAATCAAAGTTAGCTACGGAGAATTCACATATCGATTGTTTTAAACAATATAAAGGTTAAATACAAGTACGAGGAATAAGCTGAAAAATTATAATAAAATGGCGCGCTTTAGTAATAAGTACAATCAATAATCAACACACACACAGTCGCGTGTTTTTATTCAATAAATTAATAAATTAGTGTGTTTTAAATAATGTAAAACTACTACATATGAAATATTTTCTATTCTTGTTTCATTTATGCTTGTGGCATTTACTGAAATAATATCAGAATGTTTCTTTTCTTTGGTAACAATTTCTATAACATTTCTATAATATATATAATTTCTATAATTTTTTCAGCCCAAAAAAAGGAAACGTACTCGCATTATAGAGACAGAAAAACAAACAAAAAATTGTATTACAAAGATTTTTATAAAGGAGACATGAAAGAGAGAAAATAAACACAATTTTAAATATTTCAACCTAAATTTCCTTATTAATTATAAACAATACTAATTTGTTATTTATTTCATTTAAATATATGCATACGGAACATAATACGTGTCCTAATTCTTATCATGCATAAAATTTGAATATAATGAAGGAAATTAAATTAAACTTAAAAGCTTCCTATTCTATATAAACGATAATTGTTCCAATTATATCACATTTTATATCTCTTTCTTTTAATTCTTTGCTATTTATTTAATTAAAAAGTACAATTATGCATTTTATAATAAAATTACTAAAATTACTAAAATAACATTATTAAGATATTATATCTTCACAATGTATTATATTCTCGCATAAAGTATTCTCAATTGTGCATGTTTCCTAAAATTCGGGTGTGTACTTAATGTATAGATACTTCGTTAAAAACACAAAAATGTCTTTACCGGAGATAATACTTTTTTGCAAAAATTATACTATCGCTGTTCATCGCTTTTTACCGAGCGCACTTTACGTGTAAAATATTTTCTATCACTTCGATTATTACACCTGCGAGATTGCTCCATAAATTTTTGAACGACTGATCTCGCTATCGTATAATACGATGCGCCAAAATGCGCCAATAATTAATAAATGCATCGATCAAAAACAAGTTCTGTTTTCTAAGCTTTGTCTAAATCTTACGTGCACGTTAAATCGATAAATAATTTTAGATGCTTCAGGATTAAACATATATTTCTTATGTAGCCTATTATTCGTTTTGTTACGGCAATAAATCTATGATACTTGTTTTTAATACAACGATTTTTATAAATCCGCGTTTACATTTTTCATAAATGTCTGACACAATTTTTGCAGAGGTCTATTACCTTAGCTTAAAAATTAACCTGTCATTCATCGATAGAATAAGCAACAGCGGAGTTAAAACTCAAATTGCTTTAAACTATAAAATATAAGTATACACTTTCAAATTCTTTAGAGTGAAAATCTCAATCTAGAGAATGAAATTAATTAAGTTAAATAAAAAGCTAAATTTTCAATTTTTCAAAGTGAGCTTTCATCACTTCAGAGTGATATTCACTCTAAATATTTTAAATAGTATTCAAAATAAAACAGAATACTCGCGAAATAACATTTTATTCATGTCTTTCCCGTAAAAGTTTAAGATAATAATTATATTCTTAAAAAAAAAGATCTTTCTTAACTGCAAATTATCACAAAGTGCACAATGTACACAAATCTAATACTTGTATAAATAATCTAATTACAAATCTCATGCACGTTCAGATAATATTTCAAGTTCAATAAGTGTGACCCACATAGCAATCAATCGATCAACACATCTCCTCTGTGTGTATATTATATTTCTTGCATTCACTGTATAAAAACATTGAATATTATTTTATTGATTATTTTAAAACCACTTCCAACAATCATGTCAGAATTCGAAGTAGCTTTTAAATTCATAATGTGTCAAATTACGCTCAATTTGAGTCATTTTTAATTTCTATAGAGCGCCACTACTTCCAATCAATATGTTATTAATTTAACTAAAACAATGAAGTTGAACAATTTAATGCGAGAAAGTGTATTAAATTTTACTCAAATTTAGCTTATCATCTACTAAGTGCACACGTTAATATATAAACGTTGTTTACTTTGAAACTAACCACAGAAAGGGATTAATTTCTATTTTGATGGAAGTTAAATTAAACAAATGTAATTTTAACTGAAGAGATTGGATCGTCATTGCTTGTTTGATGTCTAACTATGTGCTTATAATTTTATACGCCGTGTACACATGATAAACATTCGAAAGTTATAAATAAATGCTGTTCGGAATTCTGACTCGTGAATTATAGACTGTCTGGACTTCGATAACTTTGAAAACTAGTTTACGTGCTATGTCATGATTACATTACATCACGATGCAAAGTGATACGCGGAATGCGACAGAGATAAGATTAATTCTGTACGTAATTAATAAATAAATAACAGATTGCTCATCCCAAGGTTGCTCTCTTAGATCACTTCCTCTCAAGATTGCAACACTCGCGAAGACACGGACAACGAGAGAAATCGAAATACGACGTTCGTACGGCACTTTGCAGAGCACTTTGTACGACACTCTCAACATTTTGTCACGCACCTCGCAACACCGTGGAAGAACATCGAGCAGTAGCTGCTACCTGTAGCTCGATCTCGTCTCGAATGATAGCGATGACTTTGCATAAAACGCGTCACATCAAGATGTACCTTGAATACTTCTCGTATCGGCCAATTCGTGGAAATTTGAACAAAGTATGTTACGTATTATATCAGGGATCAGCAAACTTTTTTTGTAGAGCGAAATAGAAAATATTCTATGCTTTGCTGGGACTAAAAGGATATTACGCGCACTGAAAAAATATATAGTCAATTTTAATAAATACTTAGTTGAATACTAAATATTTGCCAACTAAATATTTATTAAATATAAAGATATATTTATTTGATACAAGAAATGTTAATTTGATTTAACAATCATTTCTTTTTTTTACTGAACAAATATTTATTTGCTGCAAGTTAATTTGCTTGTAAATGTTCAGTTGGCAGTATATTGAACTAAATGTTTATTAAAGTTGATTATATCTTTTTCTCGGTATATAATATAATTACAGATAAAATAAGATCTTTATTATCGTCACAAATCAAAATATAATGATAATAATAATCATCATACGGATCAGCTTTTTCCCTAATTTATAAATAGGTGTCCACAGACAATCTATAGACTCCGATATCGAAAAGCGAGCAACACATATTTTTCTGGTACTTTACTCTTGTACTCGCCTGCACGCTGAGAGATTTATTCGTTGTTATTTACACTTATTTTGCAAGCAACAAATTCAAACAATACTTCAGTATTAAATTTAAGCGAGTGATAAATTCTTTCGGGTAGTTTACTCCTGCAACCATCTGCACGCTGAATTTTTCGTTGTTATTTATTTCGCAAGTAACAGATTTTAAATTTGGATATTTCGACAACAATCTTGAATCGATCTTCTGACAAATTAATTTTTTTGCACCCACGGGATATATTTTATTTGGCCTACGAACATCATTTATCCTTGTTCACTATAAACAATAAGAATGAAACGATTCCAAAAGCGTTGCGAGTATCAAATGGAACACATCTATGATCGCCGTTCGTTCTATTCTCCCCGTTCTCTTTTTTTTAAGGCGTCCGGAACGTCCGGAGGGATCTTCCAAAGGAGTTCGAGATAATTATGATGACCGTCCGGCGTTTCAGAGAAGCTTCTAAATATTTTGCTTTGACCACCAACTGTATTCTGTAGTAGTCCTTGATTTACAATAGTAATCCTTATGGGCTTTCTACAATAAGCCATTACCTAAGCTTTAAGTCTTAAGTCGTAAGAAATTGACCAATTATAGTCGAATGTTAGCTGAATAATTGACTATGATTGGTCAATTTCTTACATCTTAAGACTTAAAGCTTACGTAATGACTTATTGCAGAAAACCCATTAAGCTGTAAGAAATTACCAACAATAATCAAATGTGAGAAGAATAATCGATTATAATTGGGCAATTTCTTACTATTACTAATTTCAATATCACCAATGAACAATTAAACGTGAAATAATTATTCATTAGCTGTTCTGACCAATTTTACTGAACTACCAATTTTAATAACCTATTTTTATACATGTCCTATTTTTATACATGGAGTTGAAAGCAAAATGTCCGGGGTTTTTGGAAATTGTGAAATTTAATTTTGAAAATTTTGACAAATTTTGGCAAATGAACCACAAGTATAAAAGAATCAATTCTGAAGGAAATCGATTTCAAAAAATCGCCTATTCCCCTGATTATTGTGTTAGACGAGGATCCGGATCCGCCAGTTGCGTATCTGCTGTAGACATCGAATCGAAGAGATATCGCTTCGGGCTGCATTCCGTTATTCACTGTGAATACTAAAAATCTATGTGTAACGTGAACTATAGATTTTCAGTATTCGCAATGAATAACGGAGCGCAGGCTTGATAAATGACATCGTTAACCACGGCAGTTAATTCGTCTGCAGTGCTACTGCAATGCGCACAGTTATAATAATCGTAAGGAATGATCGCGTACCGAAGAATGTTTTCCCCAAAGAATATATGTATATAATACTATTATTTTAAAGGAGATATGTACGATGACGCACTGCTGCCCACGTGCTCGCTCGAGATTTGTCGCGTGAACGACAGCGCGGTGACATAACATATACATATAATATTATACCGTCGTGTATATCTCTTCGTTTAATGTTTTAAGTATTAAATGATAAATATTGCTCCGTTCCTTAACACAACAGAAAGGTTTTTAACGCAAGAAATGAGTTGTCACTTTATATCTAACGTCTAGTGTTATATAGTAAGATTTCCGTTAATTTTTCAACCGACAATGTATTATACATTATGCAAATTATGTTGTTTATATATGTAAGCTTGTGTGTTATTATCTTTTCTAAATTTTTGTATCTTGAAAAATTATATGGGAAACTTTACAAAACAAGAAATAAATCACTGCAAAAAAATATGAAGATTCTTTTTCAATTTATTAAAAAAGTATGATTAAATTCCATAATTTAATTTATTAAATTAAGTACGATTTAATTCCTTCTGGAATGTGAAAATCTAAAGAAAGTGATAAATTAGTTTTTCTATTTTGTGACACCAAAAATAAGCTTTATTCATAAAAGTCATTATAAAGTATTTAAAATTATATTTAATAATCTAAATAAAACAATCAACAAATTATAGAAATTTTTATTAAAAACAAGATTGTTTTATACATAACAATTAAAAATTGCTATTAATAAAAAAAGTTTGATAATAATTTTGTTAATTACGTGTCAATATTTGTTGATTACAATGTATGTAATATTTATATAAAAAATTAAAGACAAAGCTAAGCAATAAAATTAACATCTGTACTTTAAAATAAATTACAGATGATAAATCAACGTTTCATCTTCACGTAATATTATTACTAATTTTGATCGTTTGTGACTGAAAAACTATTGTAATTTCAATATTTTCATATTACTTTTGTAATCTTTAACGCTATTGAACTATTAAACTGTTACTTAAACGCTATTAAAATTATTATACGGTAATTATATTAAAACCCATATATACATTATACATATGTTCCATTATGTCATATTACATATGTTATTATAATACTCTCTTGTAGAACTCTTATATTTTTATATAAGAATATATATTCCAAAATGTTAAATGTTGAGATTCTCTGAAAAAAGTATTTTAATAAAAGCAATTTTTTAATTAATCATCAGCTATGGATTATTTTTGTATCTTTGAACATCTGGTATATTAAAAGAAATCTCTACTTTTAAGTTCTTTTTTAAAAGGACACCTTGTAATAAGTGCAACTCCACGATATGGCGAAGAGGGTAGTGCGTTAACAAAATTAAAAATATAATCCTCACCGCGGGGCGAGATAAAAATAACTCACCGTATATACGAAGCTTATAAACGCGGAAGAATCATGCGAGTTTTCTTAAAAGCAAAATGCTGCATAGCCGCAGGAGTCAAAACACTCACCTGCAACATAATAAGAAAAGAAGTTCCTTTAGTTCCAGAGAAATACATTCCGGTAAAAAAATATGAAGAAATGGTGTGAGAGAGATGAGAGAGATAAGACAAGGAAAATATGATTATTAATGCCATCAAATAAAATATTTCACGTCGTTTGAGAAATTACACATATCTAAATCTGAATTGTAAAAAATCAAAATGATAAGAATATAAAAATACGAAGAGCTGAGAATTAACAATATAAAATTTCAATAAGAATATAAAAACATAAAAAAAACTGAAGCGTTGACAGTCGCAAAGAAAATATAAAATTTATTTGTAATTTCCAATTCCTGACGTTAAAAAATTATAAATTAGCTTAAAGTCTGGAACTATAAATATGGGATTATTGAATTCTTAGTATAATACCTAAAATAATATAATATATAATATATTATGTCTATGTAAGATAAAAAAACCACGTAATATTCACATTTATTCAAGATAATATACTTAAATCCGAGAATTCTAATCTAATCTAACAAGAGTTCTAATTTCTCAAGAGTTCCATAGATACCGAATTTTTTGCTAGAAGAAATTTAGTGTTGACAAATTTAACGACAAAATTACAATACATGGAATAAAAAGAATCAAAAAGTCTAAAATTTAGGAATCCCAAAATCTGAAAATTTAAGACACTTTACTAATCCTAACATAGAATAAAAAAAATAAACGATTATTTCTTCAATTGTCTTCACCTAACGGATAATTTTTTCACCTGTACTTTGTTTAATTATAATGACGAAATGTTCTTCTTGTTCTATTATTTGGTAGACAGACAACCGACATACTGGTAAACATCTTTTACATCTCGTATGATCGGCCTATATTTTTGATTGCGATTATTTGCGTTTGATCTCAACAATTTATTTATGATTCAATTATAAGTTATTTTATCTACTGAGGATGATTTCATTTTAAACTGATGAAAATATTGTATAATAATTTAACACACTTTGTTTTTCAAAAAACCACTCCATATCTATCTCGTTGCATTTTGATATTGTTTTAAATTTTAAAACAAAACATGAGTCGAAATAAAACAAGTATCAAAAATTTCGCAATTTCAAAGTATTAAATTCTAAAAGCTGCTGAACTGAATCTAAAATCTTCGCGCTTCCAACGTGTGTAATTCGCTCAAGAACTTCAAAGAAGCATATATTAACAAATCGTACCCATATCTTCTCTCGTTTCATCCTATCGTTTCTCGTAAACAGGAAATTGTTCAAATTTGCGCGTTCAACTTTGCGAGATTTCATCTCGTCCTCCCTGTTATCGTCATTATCTCCTGCTTGTCAATTTTGGATCTCTATTCTCTTAACCCTTTCAAATCCTGCATACATTGTAATGCACATTAAATTTGAAGACATTATCCGTAAATTTTTTAATTCTATCGACATCTGAGATCTACATACATACATAATAATACATATTGAAAAAATAATCAAAATTTTGAAAAAAAAAACTAAGTGTTTAATATGAATTATTTATTAAAGTGCACATAAATTGAACTTTTAACAAAATTTTGTTAAACATGGTTTCAATGAAATTAGGTCTGAAGAGGCTAATATACATATATAGTCAATTTTTATATTTAAAACTGTCTTAAGTACAGTCTTAGATATCACAAATCAAAAAACCGCATTAGTACCTTAAGACATTATTTAAAACAGTTTTAAAATAAGAATAGACTATAAATACCTTAATAATAGTGTCATTATGCTGCGTAGCTTTTTTACCATGTATAAAACCTGCGCAACGACAAAATATTATTACCGTCGTTACAAGCTCATTATCGTCATGGCATGGTCGCTTTATCAGGTCTTAAATAACCACGATACTTTTACAATCGATAACCGGCCGAACGATCCGCCGAGAGCTTTCTCGCTCGAGTTCACGCTCGAGCTTTCGAGTAATTTCCGCCTTTCAGACACGAAATTTCAGACACGGTTGGTAGAGCAGAGGTATTGCGAAAACGATATTCTCGTGCGCTGTATTCGCGAGTATCGAGAGCTGTCAAGCTCGACGCGTTCATTGGCTGCCGAGGCAACCTTGCGTGACCGATTGGCGGCGTGTTGGATGCTGGGACTGTCGATAAACGGAATAGAAGCGAGCGCTCTTGATATTTCTGGAAGAGGAAATTTTTTTGTGTGTGTGTGTGTGTGTGTGTGTGTGTGTGTGTGTGTGTGTGTGTGTGTACACATACAGGGTGTCCCAAAATAACCACCAAATATTTCATGGACAGATAAAGCGGACTAAACTGAGTCGAAAAGTCCTCTACCATTTTGCAATTTTCGCAATAGTTAATAAGGTATTAATTACTAAAAATGGCCGAATATTGGTCTTTAATAATTTTTTTTCTCAAATACTATCAACATTACAGAAAAACTGTAAGAGACAAAAATTATTTATTTTCTTCTCATAAAGTTCTGAGAATTTTTTCAGAATTTTTTAATACCGTATTTTCTCATGATAATCAAAATAAGAAAATGCAGTAGTAAAAAGTGGATGAAAAATTCTGAAAAAAATTCTTAGACCTATATATGAGAGGAAAATAAATAATTTTTGTCTCTTGCAATTTTTCTGCGAAGTTGACAGTATTTGAGTAAAAAATTATTTGAAAATCAATTTTCAGCAATTTTCAGTAATTAACATTCTTGTTAACTATTGTGAAAATTGCAAAATGATAGAGGACTCAGTTTAGTTCGCTCTACCCGCTCATGAAATATTTGACGATTATTTTGGGACACTCTATATATGTATATAGTATATACATATAATACTCGAGTAGATACTTCTAAGGTGTACAATACTGGGCGAGAGAAAAAAAAGTAGAAGAAAAAATTAAGAATGTATCCCTGAATGAACAACCCTATGCGATCCCACGCCCGATTAACTTTGATCTGTAACACAGACGGGGAACAAATAACGCAATCTTTTTACGAATATCTCATATCTAGTATGACGCAATTAATAATACAGGTTTAGCAAAATCAATACAATAAAACGTCCTAATAACTAAATTAATAAAATATGATCATTATTAGTTCAATCATTTATTATTAATCTATAATAATTATATAATGATTACTATTCAATAATATAATGATTATTATTAATTAATAATTAATGACATTACAAAAGGACTTACTTCGTTTTGTCGGTGACCGAAAAATATATACTATATCACATAAATCTAAAAAAAAATGCACTTAGGTGCATTAATTATTAAATTTTTTAAATTTAATTTTCAGTTTCTCACAATCATCGTAAAAAAATCATAAAAACTACAGTACATTTAGATGAATAAAATACAATATTTTTAAAAATTCAAAAAGGTAGATACTATTGTCTTTACTCAAAATGCTAACAAGATGAATAAGAGTGAAAATATGACTATCCCTGCAAAACTAGACTTTTTTTTTCGTAATAATTCGCAATCAAAATATATATACGTTTTTATTACATATTTTGATACAAGTTATTTAACTTGTTTTTTACTTTGTTATTTTCTAGCTGTTATTAACAGATATCTTGATAATTACAAATATATTGTTAGTATTTTAATCACTAGGCACATTTAATTATTGGAACATTCACTTTAGTTAGCAACGTAAAAATAATATACAATGTAAGCGAAAACGTAAATAATAATATTATAATGAAGGGATTAAAGAAAGAGAATACTTTAACAATAGGAAAGAGTAACCCGGGGGCGATAAATTAAGGAGCAAGACTGAAAGATGAAAGAAAATGAAAATCCATCACTTTGGGGAGACTCGTAATTATCTCTTAATGACCGCGAAAAGCGAGAGATCATAAATTTCTCTTAAGTGAAAAAATAACTCCCGTCCCAATCCCGATCGATTATGGGTGCTGTAAAACGAGCTCTTATAGCCGAGTTGGATCAACTCAGGTTGCGCCGCCAGTAAAACAAGCTCGTAAAACATCCGCGACCTGTTCCCCGGCTACCAGGTGTCGCAAACGCACAGCCACCTAAACCAACCGACCCGCTAATCGAAGATACGATCTGCCGCGATCTGCCTTTTCCGATCTGCCCGATCCCTTTCGGAAACGAAAACGATCCGATTCCTGTCACGCGACGGTAACTGCCATTTCCTTGCGCGGACGCGAGCCGGCGTCGGGACGGCCGGCTCGCGACGATTTCGCGCGTATTGAAGCTTTCCGCTTTCCGCTTGACGTAAAGGGCCACCTCCTCATCCTCGTCGTCGTCGTCGTCGTCGTCGTCGTCGTCAGGAAATTTGATCACGTGTGCCGGCTGTCGCAACGACACCGTCACGCGCACCGCTGTCTGCATACAAAACCATCGCGTTTCATCCCGGGCAGGATGGAAGGTGGGGAGGGGGGGGAGGGATGGGATGAGGGAGGTCTCTCTCGCCTAAGGGCCATTATTACCTGTCCTTTGAAAACAAACTGCCACAGCACACTCTTTTACCACCCCGGGCCGGTTCGTGAACTCACCCGGCCCATACGTCTAAGCTAATCCTCCCCGAACCTTCCACTTCCCTTCGCTTATCGTCAAGTCTTCTTCCCCAACAAATATTGGAGTCGATACATTATGGGTGATCTATAGGCGTTCGTTCGATCGAAGGCCCCTCGGACAGTTTGGGTCCTACGTGAACCGTAGTATCTTGGGTGCCCCTTTAGTCGCACACTCTACTTTAACAGATCAGGTCAACCGATCGTTTCGACTCAAGGCAAGGGAACTCAATCGGAGGAAACACTGAACTGATCACTGGTGGTTTCTGTAAGCGATAGAGCGATATTTTAATCCTTTTAAGCGACAGAATTTCGACGAGATAACGTGGTAAATTTTATGATGCCTACTTACTGATAATGTCAAAGTCGAAAAATAAAGAGGAAATATAACTGGAATTTTGCATAAGACACAACTGCACTAAGCTACGTATTCTCCATGCACCTCAATTATCTAGAAACAATAATCACGTAAATTTGTCAAAATCATCCAACGCCACTTCTTTATGTCGAAATAGAAATAATTAATAAATCGTAATTAATCACGTTTTCAATCCAACCAGCTTTACTTTTCATTACACTTTTTTCATTACTTAGTATAAAATAATACAATTATTATGTTTTATTATTAGATGCAATGATTGACAATGTTAGACGTTAATTTTACATAAATCAGTGTAATCAATTTTAAAAACGAGTAAATATGCAAGTAAAGATCGAATACCAAAGCATGTAAAATAACTAAGTTTGATGTTTCATATATCATACAGCTATACATCAAATACGTCTTATAATGTAAATGAATCGTAATAGAAATTTTCCTTTAATTTCGTCAACGGGAAAATTCTATAATTTTCGGGAATCGCATGATATCGGAGGAAAAACGGAGGACGACGCGCGGCGTTTCGTCTCGTTGACGAGAGAGGAGGTTGAGACGAAATACAGCTTCCTCGAAAACAAACTATCGAGTAGCGACGGAGGAGGCTTTCAGAGTTGCTGATTCAGTTAGTCAGCAAATAAAGGGAGAAGACGAGAGAGCGATGAAACGGGAAACGGGAAACGGGAAACGGGAGACGCGATCGAGGACAGGAGGAAGGATGATGATGGTGATGACGAGCTCGCCTCGTCCTTCTACGCGACGAGACGACAATTTATATAATTCCAGTGGCATCGGGAGGAAGGAAAAGAATAACGACAAAAGGAAAATCAGGATGATCATAATCTCTCCGCCAACGGCCGGATGGGAAATAAAAACGGCGGATTTTATTACGGACGAACGAGCGATGTATCGATATAGGAGCTCTCTTCGCTCGGCCAAGGATGCTACAGGGTTCCGTTTATCGGAATAAACTGGAGCGAGTTTATGTTGGGATTTATAGCGGATTTATACGGGATCTAGTGCGGATTTGTCTTATTTTCTTTTATCAAAGATGCACTGGCTAGGCAATAACGAAATAATTATGCGCGTTAGAAGGATTATTTTTATTGAATACTCAACAGATCCGTGGCGCACGTACTGAAAAAACATGAAATATAAAATTAACCCAGCGTAGAATGTACGGGATATTCCGTAAAGACCGTAACGACGCTTAAGGATACAAGTTTTAGATGATTTTAAAACGAAAATTCTAATAATCGAAATATCAAAGCTATATAATAAGTTTTAAATGATAAGCATTCAAACTACCCATCTAAATTTACGCATTCGGGTGTGGTAAAAAGTAAAGTGTTAAAAGCAAAAGTTAATTATCACTTCTTATTAATATCGAAAGCTTACGGACGCAAAAAAATTGTTGTATTTCTAATTATTCGTAGTAATTTATGAAAAAATTATTGTAGCCTCGACATTTTGGTATTAGAATTTTTCGTCTGAAAATAATCTCAGGAATATCCCCTTAAGCGTTGTTACGAGACATCCTGTATGTAAATACATATATGTATAAACTCATAAAAAATTATTTAAAAAAATAAAAATCTATAAAAAGGCAAAAAAAGGAGAGAGAAAAAATGTATATCGAAAATTTAAAGAAAATGTTATAAGCAGCTGAAAATATTGTTAATTATTAGAAATTAAAAAATTAATATTATAGTAATTCATTGTGATTCTCTACTGCCTGAATTTATCGTTATTCGTATTGGTATCTTAATTCGTTCCTAAAGTATTAGAAAACTGATGTCGATATACTAAAAAAATCTTGGCCTTTATACGTACTGTTGTAACAATTTCATATAAGCTGTATAAATATATAATTTTTCGTTATTTACTAATAACTTATAATATTAACATTTTAATAATTTACTATTTCCTAAGTGTATTGGTTATTTATTCATCTCTGGAATATCGCTAAAATTATTGGATTTTTAATCAAGATTATAACCTAATCTCAATAAATATGCGATGCAAGCAATCTTATTCTAAACTTATTTCTTTTGAGTAGTATTGGTTTGATAGTATTGGTTTTCTTGCATCATCTCTATTTATAAGGAAAATTGATGATAAAGTCTCGACAAGAAAAATAATAGTTATTCCGCGGAGTTTCTCTCGACATAATTCCAATGAGGCTAATATTGTAATTGAATGCGGTTAAGCGAAAAACCGACCGGTCTTTATCAAATTCTTGGAAACATAAGCAACTGTAAGAATTCGAGGTTGGAATTAAAATACGATATATGCACATTTTAAGTGATTAGAGAGATTATAATATTTTATCGAATAACGGAGAACCTTGCCTCGGTCTGAATCTTAGGATCTTAAATAATAACATATCCAATTTTGCAATCTAATTTAAATGTATAATAAAAACACATAAACTGAAATGTAAACTGAAATCCTCATTTCAGTGAACACCTTGCTACTTTAAATCATCAAACAAGTGATAAAAGGATTGCAATCCTATATTATTAAAACGACTATAAAATGAGTTTATTTTACGGAAATTAAATTACCATCGACCAGTTCAAAAGGCCCTTGTTTTACAACTTGATTAATCTAGACAACCTAGTAGGACCCTAGTAACAAGACTATAATTGTCTGGGAATTCCTCAAGTATCACATCTTCATCTCGAGACAAGGATCGGCTCACAACTTTCACCGTCGATCGAGATATAACAAAGGAGTAGAACGAGCTCAAAAAAAAAAGAAAAAAAAAGAAAAAGATCAAACGAAAAGGACAAACGACGTCTGTTGTACAAATCTACGGAATCTGCCGGAACATCAGCTACCTGAAGAAGTAGAAGAAGAAGAAGAAGGTGTCTGCGGGTCTAGAAGAGTCCTGTGATGAGAAACAAAAGGAAGTGGGTAGGACGGTGGGTAGGCGGATCCTGGTCTCGGGCCGTTGAAATTCCACCATGTACCGGGTGCTCGAAACCAGCCATTACATCGCCCGCGCAAATTAGAACACGTCCCGTACCCCTTTCACCTCCCACGGCTGCGCCGGATAATATTTCAAGACGGCTCCTCCGAACGAATCGTCGGGAAGTGATTCAGGATCCGTCCCTCCTGCTCTCGCAGGATCATAAAACCGGATGCAGTGTCTGTTGTTATCTCCATAAAAAAAATTATCTAGACAATTATCTAAATAATACAGTGATTACACCTTATCTTTAGCTAAATTATATCATTAAAATACATATTATCTCTGTCTTTACTTTAAATATACAATAAGAAATATTGTCTTTTTCAAATTATCTTAATAAGTAATGAGTTTAGCACTCCCCACAGTACAGAATTCCGGCTATCTGAACTAGAATTTTAGTAGCTTTAATCAGAAAATTCTAATTGAGATCATCGGAATTCTGACTAATATAATCAGAATTTTTTGATTTACTCACTTTCAAGTAAATATTTTTCTTTCAGTGATAAGATAATTTTTAATTGTCTGAACGCAACCGGATGAAGATACTCCGCGAAGTACTTATAAAACTTGGAAGTTCCCGAAATACGAAACTTTCATTTTATTATCGTCACTTCGTTATCACTTATCTATATTAATTTATCATCATAAATTAAAATGTTGGAAACGTGAGATAAGAAATTGTGTGAAATATTTAGGAGAAAAAATCGAAAGAAATCTGTAAGAAACTCCAACATTCAAGAAATATAAACTTAGAATTTTTCAGATCACGTAATTTGATAATCGCGAAAGAATCTGGGATCTCGAAAAACAAAACATCACGCAAGTTATTGTTGTTATTACTCCATATATGTGTTTGTTATTCATATTTAATATTATATATATTTAATGTACTACAAATTTTAACATTCTCAAAGTTACGATGTAGAATTTCAAGAATTTGTAAACTGCAAATCCCAGATGTAAAATAGGATTTGTCCGCCACGATGACTAATAAACACGTCAGTTGTAATTAATTAACGAAAATATATACACAAACTACATCGAGTTGCAAAGGATAATCTCATTCAGATTTATACATCATTAAGAACAATGCTAGGATTTCGCAATAGTGAAGGTAATTGGAGACTACTATATGTGATTTCGAGTAATTACTAAATTAAATTATGAGAAAACTATAAATATTTATATACTTGTTTAGTATTTTTAATATATAAATAATTTTTTACTCGTCATATATATATACTAATTATTTTGTTTATTAATAATAATAAAAATAAAAATTTTTTTAATTCCTTTATTATTATATTATACATCTATAAATATATTATAAAAGTAATTGAAAATTATTGTTAAATTTTAATTATTATTAAAATTAATTAAAATAAATAAATTAGTTACTATACATATAATTTAAAAAATCATTTATCAATTAAAAAAAATAATTTCGTTAATTATCTCATTATTATGTACAATTTATTTATAAAATCTTGATTCCATGTGTTTTTAATAAACAAGAAATTTTCGAGAACGATAATATCACGACACAAGCTCGCAAAGTATTAATGGGTTAAGAGAACTCTCGTATTATTATTTCGCTGACCGCATTCTCGCTTTTCCGTGGAATGGCAAGAAAAGAGGCATGAGCCTCGTAATAACAGGCGAGATTTTCCACGAAATGCGAGCGTGATGGCTACATTTTTCCCGCCAGTGGCGGCTGTATACCTACGCTTTTTTTTTAAGCCAGACTCGATGCCCGAAAGCAGAAACAGGAAAAATTTGGCCGCCGTCACCGAGAGAAAACCGTTTCACCGGAGAAACCGACAAAGTAACGCTTTGTTCTAATAAATGGTAGCAAACAACGAAGAAAAACCAAATGGGCACATAGAGAAATGCGCGAAGAAAAAGACGGCTTTACTAAAAATATGAAAATTAAATACTGAGATATATTAAAGAAAAAAATAAAGAGAAGAAGAGATTAGAATAATCCCGTATCACAACTAAAAATAAAGATAAATAAAAAAAATATATTAATAAAATTATACAATAAATAATATAATTCAAGAAAGACAGAAATATAAATATACTAATAAGATATTAATCATTTTTTATATTCAAATTTTCAAAGTATTGATCATTAAAAGAAAAATTCGCGAATATACAAAGTTTATTTAAATTATTACGCAATAGTCGACTCCGTTTATGGACACGACTGTGTACTTGCTGAAAGCTATACGGAACATTAGATTTAAGTAGACGGAAGCACAGTAATGAAAGTTCACAGAAAGAAAACGAGAGAATTACGAACGGCGGCTTTCGCGGTTGCTGAAAATCCGACGTTGGTATTCCAGGAAGAATATTGCCGCGATTGCGACGATAACCCGAAATTGTACAACGAGCACGACGCGGCTATACGAGATATAGTTATCGCGGCTGTGCGCGATAGTTACGGCTAATATGTGCGCAATTATGCAAATTCGTCGAGCAAACGTCGTCCCGCGTATGTATCCAGCGTTTGTGTGGCAGATGAAAAAGCCACATATATGCTCGGTACGGTTATACACGTGGAGAAACCCCTACCCATGTAAACTCCCAAGCCGTGTGTTTCGGGATATCCCCTTAGTGCAAAGGTTTTCGACAACGCGGGTCTTGTCCCCGAAAAGAAAGCTTTAATTAAATGCCATTACGTTAATTAAACCAACATGCGAATACACTCTGGTATTTAAAGCGCAATCGTACTCTCTCTCTAAATTCTTTGGAGTGGTATCTCACTCTGAAACAGTGAAAATTGAGCCTGTCCTGTGAAAGGGAGTGACTCAATTTTCAGTACTTTAAGAGTGGAATTTTTTTTCACTCCTCAGAGGGAGATTTTAAAAAGAATGAAAATATACAGATACGTATACGTTAACATTTAGGCTTTTATCACATCTATCGCTCTCTTACTTTTCGAAAAAATGACACAAGTTAAAAAAATTAAGTTTTTACTTTAAAAGGAGGAGAAATTATTTTTTTGATCCAATAGAAAATTATTGACTAATCTAATTTTTTTTTTGCCATTTCACTTCACAATTTCATTCTACAACCCTTTAAAAAATTACTCTTTTTGAGTTACTTTTTACTGACGATATTGGCAATTTTTTGTAAAATTAAATTAGTTCACATTTGAATCCCCGATTTGCCAAAATGGCTGTATTCTTCTTTCGAAGAATATATATTTCGGGAAAAATGAAAATTGTACTCCTTTCGTGCGTATGCAAATGACCTAAATGAAAATGAATACCACCGAGAGCGGCAGGAGATACGAATGGAGCTCTCGATAAAATTTAAATCGAAAAAATTTTAAAAAGGACAAAACAGCGTCTCTACGAATCCGTACTTATTGATCTAAAAATACAGCGACTCAGCACATATTTCCCAGCGTGCAAGCTATTCATTCAAACGAAAGGCAGGATCGTCGATAAACCGCGAAAGGCATTTCGACGAACGTGGTCAAGTTCATCGCTCACGGAACGTGACACGAAGCTCCTGTCTCGCTTACATGTATCGCGTTCCATAAATAGCGAAAGGTAATCGACGGTGAATCGATGAGCGTTCGACGATTTGCGAGCGAGTCGCGTCACATCCGACATGTACATACATAATGTGCGTTTGAGTGGTGAATCGTTGTTCGAACGTGACATTATATCGATGAATTGTCGATTGGAGAGAAAACTCGCGGAAAACTAATAATTCGAATGGGAAACGCCGCTGGAGTGATAAAAAAAAAACCAATTAAACGGTAATGAGAAGATAATTAAAGTGACGATAATAGAAAGTTTATTGAAAAAATAATTCTCTAGTCTTTTTCTCTTCTTTCTCTCTTTCCTCTCTTTCACTCTCTTTATTATTATCATTTCATATTATCTCTGATTGACAATAATTAATTGGACAGACATAATATAAGGGAAATGTCCGGAGAAAATTTGTGCTTTGAAGAAATTTCTCGGTGGGAGCTTCTTTATGCTGTTATAACACCGTTGTTTCATTATTACATAATTTTCTTTTGATTACCTACCAATTATAAATATTGTTTAAAATATTATATAAATTACGTTATGCGTTTAAAAAAAAATTCTTTCAAATGCATCAAATTTTTCCAAACATTAGAAAGATTCACAAAAAAATGGTGACTCATGAAAATTCAGTCAGCAAAGAAGTTTCCGACTAGTCTCTTATTATTATTCAAAATATAATTATTATAATCACGAGTGTAGACGTAAACTTTCCTTAATAGGAATAAATTTTAATAGGACAGTAATATTTAGGGGAAAAATCCTATATATTCAGTCGAAACGAATCTTCATGCTTAAGATGATGAAATCATCAATATTACACGCTGAAAAAAATTTCTTCTTGAAAATAGATAAATTAAAATTCTAATGGAAATAGCTGGAATTCTGGTATTGATATAATATTTCTCGGAAAATCTATTAGAATTCTTATTTTTATCAGAACAATTTAGATCGATCAAAATTTTCATTATTTCAACTAGAATTCTAATAGATTAAACCAAAAAATTCTGGTTCGTCCATTTTCCACTAGAATTACTGTTTAATCCAACCAGACCATTTTTCTTAGTGCAGATTAGAAGTGGTGCTTCGAACTGATTTTATAGAATTGAAAATCCTTTTACACGTTTAAAATACACGCACAAAATAAACTCCGGAGAACTCAATTCCTAAAAGCAGGAAAAAGATTATACACATTTAAATGTATAATTTTTTCATTTTTTTCCGTTTTTAAGATTGCGTCTTCCGGGAGTTATCTATATATATATGTGTGTGCGTGTATTTCACAGAATTTCTTTCAAATTCCATCTTAATAATAAAACGCCATTTTACGAACTCTATTTCATCTTTCCGTTACGACGCCGTTAAGACTAATACGACTGCGCTTTCAATTTACAAATAGCATACATATAGCACTGTTCCAGTTTTATAGCCATCGAAGCAAGAGGAGAGCGTCGCAACGGACTAAAAGCGCCCTTGAGTTATGGTAATTAATAAATAAATATAATGAAACGGGACGACGAGAGCTTAATCAAGTAATACCGCTTAATCACGATTAGGGGGACGAGCGATAAATCACGAAGGCGACGGAAAAGTGCGGCCGTAAATATGGCGCCGCACAGCGCGGCCGGCTTTAAATAACAGTAACCACCGGGTGTGTAATTTTTTAACAACGTCGTCTCGCGAAAACCTGTTCCCGCTTGCTCGCGTAACGAAGCGAATCCCATACGCATAGGTGCGAATCGTAAATCGTTTATGACACTGAGTCATCTTTCTCTCTCTCTCTCTCTCTCTCTGTCTCTCTCTCTCTCTCTCTCTGCTCTCTCTATTTCTCCTAAAAATCAGAATCCTCTAACGCAGGATCGATAATAAATCCAACTTCCGTTTAATCTCCACAGGAAGTTCCGCTGAAACTTTGCCAATCGGCTCGAACTGCCTCTTATTGTGATTACGTGGAATTATAATACATTTTATCATACAAGGAATAAAATTCCTTAAAGATCGTTACCACTCCAAGAAATTATAAACAATTGCTTTGTATCGCCAAGAAAATGAATGAGCTTGCAAAACTGCGCGTATCTATTTCAGAGCGAGAACTGCTCCTCAAAAAAGTGCCCTGCAGAGGTTTCAATCAGTCGGCGTCTCCGCAGGAAAAACATCCATCCGCTGACTCGGCACGAACGAATTCGTCCTCTTTCCAAAGGCAAACGAGGAGAGACGACAGAAGGAGGAGAAAAAGGATACTACGGAAGTCCCGCGGCTGTTTATCAAGCGCTTATCCGGTGGCGAGAAGGATGCCCCGCGTTCTGGTTCTTTTTTTTTTTTCTTTTTTTTTTCCTGCTACGCCCAGCAAGCCGTGACCCGCAAATGCAAATTCCAGATCGTATTTATTCGGCCTGCCGGAAATGCGCCACGACGGAAGGATGCGACGATGGAAATCGTGAGCCTTTGAGCTTTAGGAACTTTCTTGCGGGGGAATTCTCGTTCTCGTGAATCGCGGCTAGTTGGAAAAAATTCCGTCCCCAACAATTTCACAAAATTCTAAGTTGTGAAATATAAATTATAATAAGTTTGTTTTTTTTTTTTTTCCTTAAAACTTGGAGAGCCTTTTATCTCTATCATTTCTATTGAATTTTAACTCTAACTCTACTTTATTTTATTTCTTTCTTAATACTGTCATAAAGTTATTATATTAAATCCAAATTGAAATAAAATAAAATAGTAATATTACTGACACTTTAAGGATAAATTTAATACAAGTAAAATGTGTATGTGAGCCTCCGCGGAGATGTTGGTGTTTAAATTAAATATTCATAACACGATAGATACAATTCCCAACCAATTGGGATGTACTACAAATGAAGTTAAAGTACAGTAGTTTGTACTTGACGTCCACACTGAAGAGGACTCAAATCCAGAGTCGAAACGTTTGCGTTTACTTTAACTTCGTTTGGTGAGTATATCTCAATTGCGAATTGTCTATCGCGTTATGAATATTTCATTTAAGCATCACTATCCACAAAGACTCGCATATACATTTCACTTGTATTAAGTCTAAATTATATTATTTTTAATAAAAAAAATAGAGATACTTTTATCACACTTATCTTTATCATTTTTCATTTAATTTGGTGTATTTTACTTATTTGATTCGATATTTAACTTGTATATTTACTTATTTTTACTTCTCTATTCTCTCGTCGTTATACAGGGCGTCTGTTAATTAAGATCGGAATCGCATTGATGGGGATGTAGAATAGGTCAAGGGGAACAAAAAAGACTTATACCATTTTGTAATGTTCGTAATAGTTAACAAGATATTAATTACTAAAAATGGCCGAATATTGCTCTTCTGTAATTTATTTCTCAAATACTATCGATTTTACAAAAAAACTATAAGAGATAAAAATTGTTTATTTCCTTCTCATAGAAAACTAAGAATTTTTTTCAGAATTTTTTATCAACTTTTTGGTACTGCATTTTCTTATGTTTATTATCATGAGAAAATACGGTATTAAGAAATTCTGAAAAAAATTCTCAGAGCTTTATCAGAAGAAAATGGACAATTTTTGTCTATCGAAAAAATTCCTATTTTTTAAATTCAAAAGAAGTTTTCTAAATAGAGAAGCTGTAAATTAAGTAGTATTAAAAGGAGGTCCTATTTGATTGTTCGAGTCATCAAAATAGGTTGAATTAAGGTTGAATGAGATTCGCAGTAAGACTAAAATTTCGACTCGGGTTAAATTGTCCGAATATCAATAGAACATTGATGGCGAAGAATACAACGATGCGCATTTGCGATTTTCAATGAGAAAAGACGACTGGAGAACGATCTCTTCCGCTTTTCCGACAATCTAGATGGACGTGCCGATCTCGATTCGCACGGAGGGATCGACGAGACGTGCCGCGGCGTAATCCCGATCAATTGCAGGATCGCCGCAGTTTTCTCCCGTGAGACGAGGAGGAGATGGGAAACGTCGCTTCCTCTTTGTTCGAGAGATCACGACTCGGCGATCTGCGGCCGCCCCCGTGGATCCCGGAAGTCGCTTTGACTTTCCGACGGAGAAGTTGCAGTTCGGCTCGCGAGATATTTTGAATTAAGATAAGGGAATCCCCTTCTTCCTCTCACTTTCTTCTCCCACTTTGCTTCTCCTACGCTGCTATCTCCGCTCCCTCGGACATCCTCGCATCTACAGCTCGCTGAACGTGCGGGTAGTTCCTTAATCCTTTGACCAGCGAACAACTACGGGACGTGGCGGAATTAATTCCCTTTGAACGTCGATTCTTTTTGCGCATTAAAAGATTTTCCTTTCTTCCGTGTGTTGGAAGAGAGTAAACCTTTTCAATTAATATTTCACTACAGAGACACTTAATCGGGAATGGATATTATTCAATGTATTCGAAGTACATTGATTTTATTTCAGGAATGAAGACTCGATTGCGGGCGCATTTAAATCAGAAATTGATGGATTTTTAACGAACAAAAGTCATTAAAAATTTTTTAACTCACTTCGCAATTTTTTTCGATCGATATATCGGGGATCTCTCTGTTAAATGAGAGCGTAAAAAAAAAAAACAATTTATTAGAGATTTTCGGCACGACCTGCTTGTTAAATTGACGCTTCTTTTTTTTTTTCTTGTTTTCACAGTAAATAGAAAGAGTAATTTCCCGATGAGCTTCAAGCGTGGAAACATGTTCTCTGATTACTTAATGTTAATAGAACTTACATTCAAGTCATGATTACCGAGGTATTTAAATATAGAAGTTACGTTCAAGGTTTGATTACCGAGAACTTGGATATAATGACTTCTAAAAAGCTTCAGCGGAAAGTCTACATTAAAAGTTCGTCGGAGGATCGTCGAGGTAGATGCAGAAGAAAAGTATCTCCGTAGAAAACGAAGAGCTCTCGCATTCAGAAAATTCACCGAACTGAGAAAACGGATCGCACAAAACACCCGGATCAATTTCTGACGTCGCGAGGGCAGATAAAACAGATAAGGTGCAAAACAGGAAAAGGAAACGCGTCTTCATTTTCATCATTAATTTTTATCTCTCTAGAACGAAACTCCAGAGTTCTAGAAAACCAGAGATTCGTCATCGAAGAGTACAAGTCGAGACCGTCTAAAAAAACCCAAAGAGTTTGAAAAACCTAATGATCCGATTGGCTGCTATATAGCGAAGAAACAAAAGTAATCGTGTGATTTAAACAGCCAATTAGCAGCTATATTGAAAAGAAAATTGCAATGGCAAGCTAAAACTTAACCGAGCGATGCCTGCGATTTTTACTTTCTCGTTAACTTGTGAATAGATTTAATCCAAATAACCACCGAGCGTTCCTC
Source organism: Trachymyrmex septentrionalis (assembly GCF_001594115.1). Lineage (NCBI taxonomy): Eukaryota > Metazoa > Arthropoda > Insecta > Hymenoptera > Formicidae > Trachymyrmex > Trachymyrmex septentrionalis. The sequence continues at coordinate 1,740,005 of NW_017304269.1, read as the reverse complement.
AGCAGAATCATGCAAATCTGTGTTTGCTGATAATACTGGTAACTTGCCGTATATTTGTCTTCAACGATTTCGAATGTACCAACATTGTAGCAACACATAGGCAGTAATGTATATATGTACCGTCGGCAGTTTAACAAGAGCAATTTGATGCAAGATAGCAGCATCGGAGCTATCTCGCGTTGTTAGCAATATGATAGCATTGTATGACGCTATAAATGAATATGACAATGTGATTAATGCAACAACAGCATGAATTTTGATGATAACGATTTTAAAATCACCGTTAAGTTGCTGGCGAGTCAACGATTTGCTATCCCAAAGCTGTCATATCGTGAAGCCATCAATTTGTCAACAAGTGTAGTGTCCAGTTGGTGCAATTTTGGTAGCAACACATTTATTTATACGAGCCACACGCCAACAAGGTAGACACGTCGCCATCTGGAAATCTGATGATAAAATTCTATTTTTGCCACGGTCAGTCACTAACTCGATTTTGCAGCGAGCCATTTTTATCCTCGTTTCCACCAATGTAGATGAACTCAATCTCAGTTCAACTTGCTTTTCTAATCTTTTTCTAATCTTCAGAATCGGAAGAACATGAACTGTGGTTAACTTGGCGATTAGACTTATCTGATAAAAATTCTACTTTCTTAATGATGGTTAATATATCACTAAACTGATGATTTTATAGTGAGTAACTTTTTAAACTAGTCCAAGTTTAACTTAATTTGATCTGATCACGAAACCACCGCACAGTTCAGTGATTAATCGTAGGCTACAGGAAGCAGCCACGATTTTTACATCATCGTCGGGTTAAGTCCAAACCACGAAATTTAACCAAGAAAATGAAAGCGAAGCGCAGGGGATCTCTCAATGTCGCGATCCCTTGATTTTTCTAGAACTCTAGCGAGACTCGTTCTCCTTACAAAGCGAGAACTCTGCTCGAACGTTCAGAATCACGGTCTCCGTTTCGGTCTCCCGATCGGAGCCGGAGAGCATTACCGTCTTAGCAGTTATATCTTCTCGCGCAAAAAGCGAGGAATCGCGTGGAGAATTCAATTATGCCCGAGACGAAACGCGAATTGAAACGCGCTCGGCAATTTCGCGAGAAGTACGTGCAATAGTCAAGTTAACAGAGGGAGACGGCGACGAGAGGATAGGTGGCGGACGGAGGGGCAGGAAGAGGAAATGATAGATGCGAACTATGTGAAGAGGAAGGATAGGAGGAGGGGAAAGGGGGAGGG
>NW_017304269.1:1733438-1738661 GCF_001594115.1 Trachymyrmex septentrionalis | reverse complement strand
GGAGGAGACGAGCGCGGGACTCTTCGGCAAACTTCATTTCCCGACTTTATGCTATTGAGAGATCGAAACAATGCGTCGAGAAGATTTAAAGCCATTGTGCGGAGCACGTTGTAATTAGTATTTCGCGTCGGCTCCGTCTGTTCACCCCTCTCTCTCTCTCTCTCTCTCTCTCTCTCTCTCTCCCTTTCTCTCTGCCTCTCCGCCTCCGCGGAATCTCCATCCGCGTCCTGACCCCCTTTCTTCTTACTCGAGCGCTGCACCTCCCCACCGCGGAAGTATTCTCTCGTCGACGTTTCCCTTTGCTCGACAAATAGTCTCGCAGCGTCTCCCCATGGCGGGTTCTTCTATACGCGCGAGGAGACGACCGTAAAACAAGGCGTTGTGACGGGAGAAATGACGGTAGCGTCGATACGATACGGGACACGGTTGAAGTAAAGCGAACGAGCAAATCGAATCATGCGACGCTGCTGGACGATGGCAGACGGGACAGAGGGTCCAGAATAGACGAGATGCAGCACGACGGAGAGAGAGAGAGAGAGAGAGAGACTTTTTTGTATGCGTTAGACGACATTCGCCATGCTTCTCTACCCGTACATACATTTTTCCCATGTAATTTTAACACTTTGCCTGTCGAACTGATTTTTCACCATTGAGCTCTGGGAGGCTCCAAATCAATCCGCAGCTGTTTGTAAAAGAAGATTAAAGAATAAACCGTTATCAAAAAATAAATAAATATAGGAAATACAGATGTATAATAAAATGTTGATAAATAGACGACACATATATATATATATATATATTTTTTTTTAATTAATAATACAATACCTTAATACATCAATTAAGGTTTATCAAAGCGTGACTAATTTTAAATATGTGTGTATTAAATCTTCTTCAATTGTATTTGTATAATTAAAAAATCCGAGTCAATTGTAAATTAACAATCCTACTGAATATGATACAAATAAAACTAGAATTGATATTATCCATACTTAATACAATCGAAAGTAATCTTGGCTTTGTAAACTTTGATTGGCATAATATTAAAGTTGTATCGTTATTAATTAAACATCCAATATTTCGTTTGTCTTTGATCCATTTCATTTTATTATATTGTTTTGTAACGAGTAGGACATTAAATTTAATTAAAAAAATTATATATATCATATAATATATCACATATTGTTACATATATTTAACAATCTTACTTGTGTGAATATATATGTGATATAAGTAGAACGGAAATCAGTATTAGCCACACTTTATATAGTCCAAACTAGTCTTGCTTCAGTGAATTTTAATCAACATATTAAAGTTGCATTATTATTAATTAAACATCCATTTCGTTTGTCTGCGTCCATTCATCATTTTATTATTTCGTTTTATAACGAGCAGGACATAATGTAATTTTAATTAAAAAAATATATACCATATATTATTCTCGATTATTACATATATTTAACAATATAATTTCCTATGGATTAAATAAAAATTCACTCGCATACCGAAATCATATACCTTTTTACGATTGAAACGGATATAAACAGAAAAATAAAGAGTAAAAATAATTGTATTTTTAATCAATACAGTGTATTATTTTGATATATTTTATCATTTTTTTTTTAAATATCGTAATATCATTCTTAATCTCGCGGTTATTAAAAAGCGTCGAAAAATCTGGAACGTCGGACGCATTAAAAGGCTGAATCTCAAAGAGAGTGAATACTCTGGGGCAGGCATGATGCTTGCACGAGGAAATATTCGCTCGTCTGTGAACTTTTCGCTGGCTCGGCCTCTCTCCTAAGCGCTATTAATTGGTCCACGAGGAAGCATAAGCCGGCCCCGTTTGCCCGAAAATATAGATAATGTTACAGAAACACCCGATGGGCATAACTTGCTAACAAGGTAAAACAGAGATCGATAAACGTCCGGTAACTTTTAACAGGTTGCTACGAGTATTAACTTCTATTCGATTCATATATAGCCTATATCATTTGTTCACGTATCATTCGATTTTATATAAAATCACTTAATCGACCTGTAATAACACCTTTCCGAACGCAGAGGTTTAATAATAAGCAGTAAGTAATATATTTATAATTATAATATTGAATCCGCTTTACACAGAACACTTTTTGTGTTGAATTTAACGTATCTCAAACGATCTACTCAAAGTTTTTGTGTTAATTTAACACAAACTGAGCATGCTAGAAAAATTCCAAAGAGAATCTTAATAAAGATGTGTGTGGACTCTTTTTCTAACACAAATGTAAAAATGTTTTTCACTGCGTAGATTATTTATGATTCATGCCAGACCTCAGAATAGAGTTCTAACAAAATTCTATCTACCTATATTTATCTTTTATTTATATTTATTTATAATTTGTTTGAAAACTACATCTTGTTATTTATTCAGTTACTCATAAATTGTTATTTTAATTTTACTGGTTGTGAGACATATTAGATGTTATCTATTTAACATACAAATTTTTATCAAAATCGGTCTTAACATAATACAAAATGTTTTTTACTACGTAGGACATAAAATATTAATAAAATTCTACCCCAAATTCTAACGCATGATATAAAGAGTGGGTTTGAACTTGTTGTCAGTTAAAGTCGTCTTGCTTGCTCTCTAAATCTGAATCAGTGAATAATCACTGATATCAGTATCAAGTATACCACTGATAATCAGTGAATGAAATGTGAGATCCCTAACCTATCTAATCTTTTCTATGTGATCTAAGTAACCTTGTTTTAGTGCATAAATTCAGTGAATGTAGTATTAGAGTGGATGAAAAAGATTTATATAAAACATGTTGTGATGAAACTTAAAAAAAAATCGTCAAGATGTATCGAACGTCCTCTTCTCTGTTTCACGTCTAAGAACGCTGACTGGAAAGTAGCTCCTTTAAATCTGTATTACATCAGTATTTTAATTATATGATGCTCCAACATTCTCTCTTTCTTAAGTTGAACTTCATTGATTATCCAGTGCCAAGTATGCCACTGGATAATTGGTGACTGTCCACTGATTCAGATTTAGAGAGTATATCACTAATATCGTTGGAACAATACTTTTTGCAAGCCTGAACTTTTCAATCAGAACTTGGTATTCCCACTAGCGGGAATCGAGCCTGGACTACCCACTCTGCGTAAAAGGCGCCGTCGATGCCGAAGAGCGCAACTCCTGCTCATTGATCATCAAAGGAACATCGGAAGAGCACTTTTCACTCTATCCGTCCGCGTTATCGACAGCAAAGTTTCCCAAAGTTAGGCGAAGGGCTCAGCGCCATTCAACGGCCGCCTTTGTTCGACTTCGCTCGCCGCGGGGCATCGTTTCGCATCCCGAAGAGAGAGAGAGAGAGAGAGAGAGACAACTCCCCCGTCTCGCGAAAGCGCAATCCGGACTTTTCGCTCTCGCGCATCCTTTGAGACAAAGAAAAGTGCGAGAAAGAATCTAAGGACTCTCGCGAGACCATCGGACTTTACGGTTCATAGATCTACGGATGACAAGTCGAGCGACGGGGCTTTTTCACTGTACGGAGTGTCTTTGACGGAGGACGGATTCTCTTTCTCGGTTGCACGACGGGATGGAGGAAATCTACAGGATTTCCCGCCGAGAGATCGTACTATCCTGACGTACTTGCGACGTAACGTGCGGTGCGCGAGAAATATTTTTGAGACATCTTGGTACTGAAGAAAATCTGCGGGGTGTCGTCAAGATGTGTCTCACCGCGAAATAGTAATATTTCCCCCGAGAGATAAAATAATAAGGTTCTCCTATAAAGTTTGTACTCGTATTAGAGACTATGTATTTAAGATTAAGAATGCATGAAAAAAAACCTCACACTAATTCATTGATTGATCAAATCACTCTACACTGATACTATAATTATATAGAAAATTAGATGAAACGGAATAATTCTCACATATAATGTAGTTTATGCATCATAACTGAAAAACTCCATCCATTATTAAGCCTTGTTTCTAATACGTCTGTGATATCTTTTGTTCACCACATTATAAGCTGCATTTATATATTAAAAAAAGAATTATAATTCATTTCGTCAAAATCTAATTTTCCATGTAATTAAAACGCGAGGTCTTTTATGGTAAATTGGGTCCCAATGAAAGTGAGTTAGTTTCACATATAATATAGCTTATTATGTAATGCACAAAAACTATCATAGGCGCGATAGATACGAAATTCAATAATAGATCATTTTTTAGGGTATACAAAGATGTGAAATCTGCACTCACAGAGCACCTTCGATACGTCAAAGCTATCCATTATTGAGTCTTCTCAAATAACACAGTCTAAAATTGCGACATAAATCTTTAAATCGTCTTTTAGACGCAAAAAAAAAACGACCCGATTTTAGACACTCTTTGTTGTCTGGGTTGTGTCTGTGACTTTTTTCATCACATTAAAAGCTATATATTGTATATATGAAAACTAACCGAGACCCAATTTTCCATAAAACTAGTGCGCCGTTTAATCAATCACAACGGAAAATAAATGTTTTTTTTTATTCTGACTAGTTGAATTTCACATGGCAATTTAAATCATCAATACATAATCCAATACGTCTAAAATAGGAGTAGAAAGACATATTATTTGAGACGTATTTCGGGACGTTTTTTCTTGTTTTCCGATACCTTTTAGCGCAGCAGTTTCTTCGAAATGATGGCGTCGTCGCCGTTATTACTTAACGGTTATAATTCACAGATATATTTGGTCGTCAAGCTAGTCTCGTGTCCCACTTACGAATGGAGGTATTCATGGCTGCACGGTATGTATGAGTCTATGAATATCGCGAGACAAAATGGATGGCGGCTCCGATTTATGCTCGTTTGAGACTCGCGGTCGCGACGAGCGTTATGGCAGGTCGAGCGACAAATTCGTCGTCTTCGATTAAAATATTTCCGCGAAATATACTGGGTCATACGGAGCATTACGTACAATCGTAGTGTAATTTTAAGCAAATGATCCGTAAATCATTTATTTAAAAGCACAACGCTCGGATAAGCGTAGCAAATAAAATACGAAAACGAGTTGAACGAAATAGAAGCGTCTTATGGAAAATGTTCGATCTAGAGATGTAAAAAAAACGGTATTTTTTACTTCGGAGACAAATATCAAGTGAAAAACTAATTTTTTACTGTAAAAAATACTGGTATTTATGACCAAATTACATAAAATTCGCGAAAAAAACGTATGAA
>NW_017304269.1:1728566-1733338 GCF_001594115.1 Trachymyrmex septentrionalis | reverse complement strand
AAAAATACTGGTATTTATGACCAAATTACATAAAATTCGCGAAAAAAAACGTATGGAATTCATGTTAAATATGTAGAAGAAGAAATAGAATTTATTTTTCTTGTTATTTCGATACTTTTACAAAAAAGTTTTATCCTCTTTGGCAATTTTTTCAATAGTTAACAAGATATTAATTACTAAAAATGGCCGAATATTGGTCTTTAATAATAATTTTTTTCTCAAATACTAACTTTACAGAAAAACTGTAAGAGACAAAAATGGTTTATTTTCTTCTCATAGAACTCTAAGAATTTTTTCAGATTTTTTTATCAACTTTTTAATACTGCATTTTCTTATTTTTATTATCGTGAGAAAATACGGTATTAAAAAATTCTGTGCTTACTCTTTTCTCGACGCTCCAAACTATTTTTCTAATCGTATCACCTCAAGTGCAAAAATTTTGGGGATTTCGAGCAATGCGAACAAACATAAATGGCCTGAAAAAAATATCCAAGTAAAAAACTATCAAAGCCGGAGGAAAAAAAAATCATTAATTTCCAAGCTTTTTACCTTAAAATTCTCGTATTTTTCCGTCATTTTTACATCTCTAGTCCGATCGCCGAGCGTCACAGTATCGTTGTGCTTATTATTATCGCAGACTACGTAATCGCGGTTGTACAGGACATTCCGTAGGAAATTACGTCTCTGATATGTATTGCACGGAATGCTGCTGCTAGTTTCAATTCCCACTTGAAAAATTCCGTATTCGACTGAAGGAAAACCATTCTACGAGGAAAAGCAGACACGTAAGATGCGCAAAGCCACGTACAAATATAACTAATAACGTCAAACTGGCCGACGAAATTTTTACTTTACATTAAATTGTTCTGTGCTGTAGCTTCATTTTCAGATATTAATTAAACATTAAAAATAGACAAGAATCACCTAAAATTGCTCGTTTAACAGAAAATTGTTTATCTGTTCAGAGAAGTCAAACACTTGTGCTGCATTGCGAATCTATGCGTTTAGGTGTCACAAAATAAAACGTTAGAGCTGTCGTTTTATTGAATCGAATATACAATCGAATATACTTGTATAAAAATCAAGCAGAATAGCTGTGTTTAATACATCGGTTTAAAACCACCACAATGTGTTGCTGCAAAACGTTTAATGCGTCCCAGATAAATAATACATTGTCAAATCGATGTGATCAGCGAACCATGATGTTGGTTGTCATATCAGTGGAAATTACAGCCTGCGAAGCTGTCGAATGAGGAAAAGAGGGTAGGGGGAAAAAATAGGTGACACGATGCTTACGCGATCAATTTTCGTTACATCTTCTATGGACACGAAAATCCTCTCAGCGTCAGGGATGACTGATTGACGATCGGGCGGTATGTACTGCCACGTAGTTACCGTTGTAGCGTCTTTGTAGGTCGAAATTACGCGGTGCGGCGCACCAAGGTTTCGCGAAACCCTCTGTATGTCGCGCGCGTTCCCGTATTAACTACGGCCGCACGTCATGAATATCGATGCAAAATACGTCCGCCCCGCTGCATTGTCGATCCCGACGAACCCCCAGCGCGCCCCCGTCGATCTCTCCTATCGATGGCTCGACCTCACGAGGACTCCGCTATTCGTGGAGCCCGCGGCAAAATTTGCGAACAAAGCCGACGTTTACCCGCTACATCTCGCCCGGCGCAAAACGCTCGGAATATGCATGAGAAAATGTATAATATATAATTATATAGTATACGTACGTAACGTGGTCCAAAAATACGTACGTGTAGAAGAAGTAAATAGTACAAATCGATAACGCTCGTCCTCGTTTTGTCGCGAACAATTAAATTTTCAAAGTTGCACTCCTTCCGCGGGAGAAACAAGTCCCAAATTCTTTAATTCAATCGCATCGATTAAAATAAATAATCGCACTTTCGACAAGACTTTTCTCTCTTTTAACGACAAGAAATTATCTCTCTCTCTCTCTCTCTCTCTGGCAGGTACAGAATTTTCTAAATAATCGTTTAACCGTTCAGAGAAGTTGAACACTCGTTCTGCACTGCAAATCTATGTGTTTTATCAAGTGTCTTAAAATAAAACGTTAGAGCGTTTTATTGAATCGCGAATATATGGAAATAAGGCAGAATAGCTGTTTAATACATTAGTTTAAAACACTATAATGTTTTACTGCAGAATGTTTAATCCAGATAAATAATACATTTACTTACGTTTTCAAGCATAACGCACAAAATATAAAACTTATTAAAAAAAAAAACGTTTAAGGTAAAAAAAAAACACTTACAGAAAATCTTTTCAAGGTTATGTTATGCAGGTAAACTTATGCGTTATCTTAGGATAAATATTGATTCGAAATGAATACAAAAACACAACATACATGTATATTTAGCAATTGTTATAACTGGTAGCTATTTTTATACGGCCATCGCGTATCCTATAATATTGTACATTATAGTTATATCCTATTTCGAAAAATACAGTATAAGTTTTATTAAGATTTAAATATCTATCCAAGAAATTCACATCGTTTACGATTAATTAATGGAATAAATTGTTTTTCTAATTTTGAAAAAGTAAAATTTTAAAGATAAAATTTTAATTTCAACTTAAAATACTTGGAATGGACTTTCCGAGATACGGAAAAATATTAAAATTAAAATTGTTGTGCGAAAAACTGTTAACTTTCTGCATGTCCCTGCAGGAAGTCCACTATAAGTTTTTAAAATTAACGTTTTCTTTTTAATAATGCATTAATGCGTTTGAAATGCTTGAATATTTGAAACGCTTTAAACGTTTTAAATTCCCGTTAAAGTAATACATATGAAATGTTTTTGAAAAAGCGCTTTATATGTTTTTAGACTTAAAACGCTTCTAAACAATTAAAAAAGGGACTACAAGGGTTTAAACATTTCACGTGTTTCAAAATAAAGCACATATTGTAGATTTGCAGTGATGCGGACAACGTTTTGTAAAAAGCTTGCGCTCGAGACATAAAGTCTCGATTAGTGCGTCTTGTAGAAATAATTATAATTCAGCGATCTCTTTTCCATAATTGCAACAATTTGCAAAGGATCACTTGTCACCGAACGGCACGTAGCTCGTAATTATCTTCGAACGTTACGTAACAGCATCTGCAACAATATGTATATATAAGCATTACACCACGAAGGTGATGCAGCTAATAATCTCCTCGATCTTAGATCGAAGTGATACCTGTTGTGATTGTCGATTGCTGTACTCGGTTGATTAGCCGCGAAATTCGCGGAATTTTTATGGCTGCGACGTCCGGCGACGACGGCGGACAAAGGGCGATTATAACGCGGAAATCTTTCCGTGCTATATGAAATTCCGACGTAACTCGAAATGCAACGCGAATATATCGATGCTGTGAGGTAAGGCGCGCGCATTTCGATCAGCCATTGCCGAGAACGCAGTTTATGGGTTTCGAGGAATGCGAGCGGTTCACAGAGGCAGATAGGTAGAAATGGAAATAGAGGGAGAGAGAGAATGATTATACAGAAAGCAATTAGAGACGCACTACTACCTGCTGAACCCGTAAAAATGCTCTTTGCCTGATACGATTTCGGAAAGAGGAAAAAGCAGAAATGATATTTCGCGTTTGCGATACGTTGCTCACAAGAGCGACTGGATTATGTGAAAAGAGCATATATCTCTGTTGAATTTATAAATCTGTGTCAGATATAAGATTCTAGAATGATAACTCTAATATAATGGTCGTAAAAGAATAATATCGTGTAATTCAATCAAAAATCATTATAAATACTTATCTAAAAAGATTATCTCCTCCGATAATCCACGCGATAACAACTCTTGAGTAGCAATTTCCTATGATAATTCCGGGCTATAACTCTCAATGATATAAGTTTTAGGAAGATAATTATCAATTATTCTGCCGATAATGAGACGATAATCGCAGGTTCTTGGAATCTTTCTATACGTCTTCCAGTTCCAATAAAGATGATATCTGAGATCGTTTAATTTTCTCCCCCCAGAAAAAATATTTCTACACTGAGAAAAGTCTGGTAATGATAGTCTGGTAACTATAAATGTATGCTATTTAAAATAATTCTGCAATATTTAGTAAATCTAATCAAATGTAATAATAACTAATCGTTTTAATCGTAATAATTAAATATATTCAAAAAAAATAAAATTAATGTTTAACTAATTTTGATTATGTATTAACCGAACATTTGATTAAAATTATTTTATCAAGCTTTAGTAATTATCATCTAAGCTTCATTATTGATATTAAAACTAATTAATGTATACTAAAAAAAAGTCTGATAATAACCATCGAATGTTGAGTGAAATAATTTCAATTAAATGTTCGTTTAATATAATCAAAAATAATTTTACTTTTCTATATATTTAGTAAATATACTGGTCAATAAAATTTCAAGATACAGTAACTTCGTCAAAAGTCGTCGTATCGGGATGTTTGAAAAAGCATTTTACAGGTTGAAACCTCTGCTTTTCAGATCGCTACTTAAAAAAACGGTCTCATGGAGATTTTATGAAGTGACACAAATATAAATGAAGATATATCAGATCCCGATACGACGATTTTTGACGAAGTTATTGTACCTTGAAATTTACCTATTTTCACAGAGTGAAACAGGTGTTGCGTTAATTTTGTTGGCCAGTGTATTATTGAATCTAACAATATTTATAGAAAAATAAAATTATATTTCTGATTATATTAAATAAACGTTTAATTGGAAATTATTTCATTCAACATTCGATAGCTATTA
>NW_017304269.1:1719884-1728466 GCF_001594115.1 Trachymyrmex septentrionalis | reverse complement strand
TTTTTTTTTTTTTTTTTTTTTTTTTTTAGTACACACAGTTTGTAGTGCAAGAAACCTGAAATTCAAACGACCGAGACTTCGAAGATCTTCGGACCCGAGCGTTATCAATTTCCATCAAGAAACGCGCGTCGCTCGTATAAGTCGTTACATCTCTCTAAGATAAATCCCGCTGGCACGAAGTCACCCTCCTTCCCATGAGGAGGGGGAGGTTGATCCAATTATCTTTTATCTCCCGCAGAGTTTACTTTACGCGACGAGACGCGACGCGATGCGGTATAAATCGGAAACAATTGCAGCTCATCAGCAAAATCATGCATAGACAGACATCTCGACGCAAACCACCCCCCGATCCCTCCGTCACGTCGCGTTCCGTCCCTCCCCTTTTTCCAACCCGCTTCTTGCGCCGCTTTCTCCGTCGTGTTCACTTAGAACGTTTGTCCCCTTTTTCCCCGACGTCACTGTGTCTCTCTCGCGGGAAATACGAGTGGCACGACGCTTCTCTATGCCACCCCTTTTCTCCACCTTCACCCTCGGGATTAGATTCCGCGATAGAGTTACAAAAGAGAATGTCAGCTGCGGCTGCGAGAGACAGCGATGGGTACAACACGCTCATGTTCCATGATCAATTACATTTTAGAGGGCGGGAAGAGACTTCGCGGTAAGTTAAATTATCCCGGATCTTTTCCCGCGGAAATGAAGTAACGTGTCGCTTGCGAAGTAAATTCGGACGATGTATGTACATAATTAAAAGTTCGATTTCTCTCTTTCGGGAGCTGCGTAAAGCAAAGAGATTTTTCTTGAGAAAATCCCACGGCACGTCAAAGTGAATTTTTTCCGCGATCTTAATTTGAAGCAGAATAATTTCGACTAAGTAAAAGAGAAGCACCGCTTACAGTCAAAGTCAGATGTTATACATCTATTTGTATTTTAAATAGATTAATGTTTTTTAAATGAATTTATCTCAGAGAAATATCACAACCATCAATCAATACAATCGAATTATTATATTAATATTTCGGATTGATTGTGTTAAAAGTCCGAAAGTAAACGGCACGCAGTCATATTTCTGAGATAAATTCATTTAAAAAACATCAATATCTAACTTTGATCATAAATGGCGCTTCTCGTATTTATATAGTTGATGTATTCATATAACGATCCTGTTTCTAATCTTATTACTGAGATAATAATCTCCCTAAATGAAATTAGATCGTCGATTTGATGCTACATCTTAGAATCTGTAAAGAGAGCTTATTGCGGAAAATATTACCTCAGCAGGGACAAAATATTTTCTTTCAAGATTTCAAATTAGATTTTTGAAAGGCTTCTAGTAATTTGCAATGAAACGAAATAGCGGTATTGCAATCAGACAGAGAGTTAAATTCGGGATCGTTCTCTTGCACTTGAGAAAGTTGCGACAAAACACACTCATTCTTACGATAGTTGTCTCGCCGCCGCTATCAATTAAGGCTTTTGATAGCGCCGGCTCCGACTCGGTTGCTCATTAACACGCGTCGCGACGCCCCCGACAGCTCTAATTCGCAAACTTCGCCCCTTAATTCTATCTGTACTCTCATATTCCCGGGAGGCAGCTCGGTTCTTGAAAGGGCCACAAAGATTAGTGTGATGTTTGTCGGATGATTTCAACAGATAATAAATAACAGGTAATAAATAACTTCAACAGATTCCGTATCTCTGAACATTTAATTAATACGTGTAAATTAGGGAATTTTTATGGAAAAATTAAATAAACATATTGCGAGCGGAATTCTCACTGAAAAAGACAGGAAAGTAGAGACTCCGAATTAGTGAGGAAAGCTAGCAAAAAATTAATCCAAGAAAAAATTACATTAAATCCCGAATATATATATAAAATGCGTAAAAGCAAAATTGTGCAAGTATATTAATATTGTATAAGCATGTGAAAAAAATAAATTAAATAAATAAAAAATAAAAATGGATGGTTTAATTAAGAAAAGTTTCTTACACTCTCTCTCTCTCTCTTTCTCTCATTATGATTATCTAATTAAATATTTCGATAGCTATTTCAAAATTAAGCATTAATATTCCTTTAGTTGAGCTTATCTCAATATATAAGGTTAATATCCGAGAGAATATTACATTCGAAAAACTTGCTAAAAATACTTAAAAAACTAATTAAGCCCCAATTAAAATTTATCGATACTTCCCGGAGGAAGTGTTTTTACGTTGAATTCCTAATAAACTAAATTCTACCGCGAATAAATTTCTCGTTAATTTCGTGCTCGCGAATTCATGGCGCAGTATCGTCGGAAATGTTTATTACGGGCAGCTGCAACCACGTCGGATATTTACATATTTCAATTACCTCGCCCGCGATTTATCAGCGGACGGGATTTTTCCCCGCCGCGAGTTCGGTCGCGCCGATCCGCCCGGAACTTCCGAACTCCGATTGGCCGCGAGCTTGCGAGCTTTATGCGCGACATGGAACGATAAGCTTCGCGCGAATCGATCGCCGACGAAAGGGAGTTCCAATCTCACAAATTTGTAGCCGCTCGCGATAAGTTCACCCGCGAAATCCGCCCCGTAAAGTCTTGCGACGTTTGCCATTCGTTTGCAGAAGATAATTCACGCGGCTTTCCTACTATTTTCGTTCCTCTTATATTTTGACTGACTAAAATGATGCTGTATTTAAAATAGGACGACTAAAAAGAATATATTAAATAAACAACAATAAATAAAGGGCAAAGTAAAAGTCAACATAAGATTTTCTTTAAAAAACAAGTCATCTTGAAAGAATAAATTACAAATAAGGAAAAGTAAAATTGAAGAAAATGTACGAGTATAATAAAAAATGAAAAATGAAAAATAGATAAAAACTCAGTTTGAATACCAATTAAAAATATATTGCATTTAAAATGATGATTTAAAATGATTATTACGCGATTCTTATTTCACGATTTTGCTGAAGTATCTAAATATTTAGGTAAAGATCTAAAAGTAATTTCGTCGTAAGTACTATCGAAATAATTACATGTACGAAACTCAAACAGAATGAGTGGTGCTGTAAATGTTTTGACATTCAATCAACTGGCAAATGTTTTAACATTCAACCAGTTTGAGCGTCCTACATAATTATTTTGATAGTAATCCAATAAAATTATTTTGAAATCCATATCTACCTATGTTTTATAGACACTTCAGCGAAGTCATTTTTTTCTGTGTGGTTGAATATATCGATTTGCTGAAGACGAGTAAAAATTGTGGGGCGAAACGTCTAGATTTTTGTCTTTCAATATCTAATATAATTTATGAAGCAGCGTAGATTCTTACAGGTATTTACATTATTGTAATTAATATTAATTTTATTCTTCAGAACCTCATATTATATACTTAATGAATTTTTGAAAAAAAAATTGATCTAGAACTGACTTTGAGGTTCAGGATTCAAATACCGCGGGACGAAATCAATATTAACCCAGAAGTTCGTTCGATTCCGTTCAAATATTTTTAAATCCTCCCGCAATACAAACGCCAAATCGTGGTCCTGCAAATATCTCAAGCCTTCCCGCTGGCAAATTAAGCGGAGGAGACTCGAAATCGCGTAAATTCAATTCTTGATTCCAGTCTAGGTTCCATTCGTTTGTTCGGAGCGACTGAACTGTTCCGCCTCCTCCTCTCCGTCCGCGGAGGAACATTCGCGCTCTGAAATATCCCTCCTGAAATTACTTTTATTCAGAAAAGAAGAGAAAAAAAAACGCGCGCAGAAGAGTACACCGATTCCCGAGAGCCGCAAATTGGCTGAAACTTTCCGGGGTGCGGTCATTAATGTTGCGCGAAAATTTGCACAGAGAGCAACCCGGGCACTGCGGTCTCAAACTGGCGGGGCACCTGTAGCGGAGAAGGGAGGGGCGGCAGAGATGACAAGGGGATGGGTGGGGGGGGGAGGGGTCCGACAAAGGTGTTTAACGCACTTAATTAGTTGGCGGCACCGGCCGGGATTAAGAAGTTTGCGAGATTATTAAGGATTAACGAGTTTGTAGTCGGGGCCGGCCGCGCTCAATTATACGCGAAATTAACGAGCACGATGGGAAAGGCGGGAGGGAGGGAGGGAGGGAGGGTGAGTGAGAGGAGTGGGGGAGGGAGACGCTTTATGCGAAATTTCGCGAACGCTCGATTTTAACGCGACCGCCGTTCGAATTAATTTTAATAGCACGGCACCCCGAGCGGTTATTGCAAGTTAATACGAAGCGTCGCCACTCAAAAGGCATTAACGCTTCTACGTAAACCCCTTTGCGAATCTCCTGACGCGGAATTGGCTTCAATAATGAAAATTGATAAGATCAATTCTCTTCCCCTGTTAAACGTTACCTTTTATTTACCTGAAACTTCCTCGTCTTACCTTCGATTGCGGCCATCATAAATATTTGTCCGTTAAGTGGAATTATTTGTACACAGAATCTGGAAATTGTATGTGAATAACTAAAGATGACTAGCAGTAGGATTAATGAATCGAATTTAACTGTAGACAATTCCTCGAGAATATATAATATGATACAATATTCGGCTACCTTCGCGCTTAAGGTTTACTTGGAAAAAGAAAACTGGTGTTAACGCTATTGTTGGAGTACTCTTATAATTTCTAATGCTCGACATCTGACTTTTCGTTGTATTGTTGCGATAACATATTATACTCGTGAATCTGATTATTCAATTGTAGTACTGAAGATGACCTAATCTAAGGTCGAAACGTCTATCTATCTAATTGTTACATGTTTAAAAATAATTTTAAAACATAAAATATTAGCTGCTAACATCTTGCGTTGTGGTACATGCGGTTAAGTAATTTGTGGAATTATTTGTTTAATTTCGATTTATTATATTATCTATCAATTTATGAAAAATTTCTTACTATATTTCCTCGAAAAATGACGTTCTCTTCAATAATAAGCGCTAGTTATTGCGACAAATATCTCAATATATCTCGGTGCAGGTAGAAATTCCAGATTCAAATCCTGACTGAGATAATATTTTTCGCAATGAACTCTTTGCAGTATTTCAAGATGTCAATTGGCAACATGATTAAACTGACTCGTACGTAATTTGTGTTATTCCCAGCTTTCGCTTATAATTACGTTATAAACCGAATCGACAAAAACCGAATCGCGCAATTTACAAAACTGAAATGTATATATTTTCATGTACTTGTCCGATTGTTTGAAAAATGTATTTGTAAATCTCCTTTCTAGAATTCTTTCCCTTACTTTATTTACTTTAGTTATGAATCTAAATCCCGCCTATAATTGTCCATCAATTTCGTTTTCGATACCGTCGAAAATATTTCAGATAATTATCTCGCATACTTAAAATTTAAATTTAATTAATTCGTTTACATTAATAATAATTTCGTTATTTGGATGTACATGTTGAACATATTTATAGAACATATTTAGAGAATAATTTAGCGTATTTGATATCGGATATGTCAAAATTGCAACGAATGTTTGCGCGGCATCCACCAAACTTTCCGAGCGGATATCGGTTTCGGGCTACACCGAGAGAGGTCTATCATTAAAACTCGATGCGGCGTAATGATCAAACACCCCCTCCCCAGATAACGGCTTTCTTACTCTCTCCGTTTTTTTTCTTTTTTCTCCCACCCGTCTTGAGATAAATCTGAAAAATTGAATAAGTTTGACGAAACTATCGACTGGCGCGCGAAGCGGCGCAACGCCGCGACGGTACGCGCTGTGTAACACGCGGCACGTTTTCAGTGTAAACTTGTAATAGGATTTGCTGTTTAATCCGTTCCGGACGGACGTGGCGGGTGGCGGGCGTAATGCCGTGTTACACGCTAATATCCGATTATGCACGAGTTTCGTGACGATGCCATTTATGAAAGTGAATCGCGAAAGTCGAATTTCATGTTTCTCGATTAGCATTATTAACTCTCGCCAGCGCACCGTTTCAATTTTTGCAGGCAGAAGCGTTTCCGTGCGATGTACGCCGTAATTGACAGAGGTGTATAAAAGATAACGGATGAAATAATTTATCTATGTGGAAAGGACGCCACGGTTTTGCTGCTAAATACGGATTATTCGCCAGAAATAATTAAATGATGGCTCACACTAAAATTCTAAACATTTTATATATTAGATGTATTATGAATATGTATAATATAATATGATGTCATATTACATATTACATTATGTTATTCGATACTGAAAATATACAATGCAAATCTGTTTACAGTATTATCACACTGAGGAAACAGGTTTTTAATACTTGTATTTATTATACATATAATTACATACTACTTATAATTATAATTATTGCTGCTATAATATTAATAATTAATTTATAATTTTATCCAAGAATATATTTAATTGATATAAAAAATAATTGTAAATTATAATTATTATTATCATAAAAATGGTTGCATAATTGCCATCATTTATAGTCACTTTCAATGCCAACTACGTATTTTTTACAGAATTATAAATATAATTATTGCAACTAACACACGTTTAATAGTGCAACATAATTTCTGTGTATCAATTATGATTGTGATAAACTTCCTTAAAGCTACAAGCCGAGGGATGATTCAATTCTAAGTTTCTAACAACTTCATATTAAAACATTGTTTGTCGTGCATTTAAATATTACTGTGATTCTTTATATTTATACTATTACAATTAATTACAACAACGCTCACGCTCGGCAGCCGCGTAATCTTAGATCACAGATCCGAAAAGAAATAGATTGAAGATTAGAGAAAAAAGGATGGAGCAAAGCTCCATTGATAAATCGCATTAGAATTATATCCAAAATTCCGAAAATGCCGTGGCGATCCCGGCGCGACTGAGGAATGACGGAGCGTCACGCCGAGATCAGTCACGTCTCTTCAGGGGAGTCGTTTACATCGATATCCACCCGCAGACAACAGCAGCACACACGACGGTGCACCATAAATTTCTCGTCCGTTACAACGCTCGCTCGCGTGTGAGAGAACGCGAGATGGAACGAAACGGGACGGGACGGGACACCACTAGCAGGAAAGTGCAAACAGGAACTGACGTAAACCCGGATTCGATCCGTACTCGTTCCCGTTAAATTACACCTTCTCTCCCGTCTCTGGTTACACGAGCGCATACACGTGCGGCTCGCGTCCAGGACCGACGTACGCGCGACGTACGATTGCGACTTCCTATTCATTTTCAATGATTTCAAGCGAAACGGGCGCACGTTTCATACGAAGGAGGAATGAGTTCGGAAAACTAGTAGCGTCACGCAACGAACCGCACATCTCGTTGTCAGTGCCTGCCGGCGATCAAGTTCCTACTATTTAGGCACGCACACATATTCATATTACTATTCGTTATAGACTCCAGGAATGCATCTTTCTAAAGGAATTCTTCGAAATCAAGCGTACGATACTATTTATAAGGAAACTGTTTAACCCAAAGTGACACTGTAAGTACGATAAAAAAGAAAAGAAATTAAAAAAGTAAAATTAAATAAAAAAAAAAAAGAGAATAAGAACAGGAAAAAATAATAGTAATGAAATAGAGAGGGAAACAGAAATCATTAATCAATTTAAGAACGTTTTGATATTAAATAAATACTAAGAGTGTATCTCAGTCAATCTCAGGCAAAAAAGTTAATATCAGCCTATATCATTCAAAAAAATTTCGATAATATTCGCTCGTGAATGCGCCCTAAAATCAACTGCAAAAAATAAAATTATGACAAATAATTTCGCCTACAGTGATTTTATATGCAGCAAATATATTAGCATCATGCCTATGACAATCGAATAAGAATTTCATAAACTCGAGTTATGGGCAAATTCATCAGAAAAAAAAGTATTTCACTTATATTTAGGTACATATATTTATTTTTACATATTACACACACACACACACCCATATATATATGTATATATATATATATATATGATTGTATAATAATATGAATACAGGACAATTAACATAATATATAAAATAAAAATGTGTTATTCATCATCAAATAATACCCGCTGTAAGACACGATAAAAAACAATGCAGTTATATATACACTTAATTATACATATTATATAACGTAACATAATAAATGCACTTTTCGCGAGCAGAAATTTTTTGCTCGTTACCAATAATACCGCGCGATTGCCGCAGGGCTCTCCGGGATCGCGAGGCCAACCCTATCCCCGCGAAGGATCGCCCTGTACGTAATGTTGCCTGTCGGCCGGGCACGGATATATCTGAATATGTACATATCTTAGATACCGTAAGATGGCTCGAGATTGCAGCGGCGGGATAGGTGCAAACGTTGCACCACGAGAAGAGGTATCTCCGGGAGATACGATGCTCGGGACCAATCACGGGACTTCTTCACGGCGCCCCTTCGAAAGAAGCCTACCATCCCGTAAGGGATCCGTTTACATCCCTCCTTATTATAAACGGCACTCCTTATCGACGCTCTTATCGACAGCTAGTCGCGGTCGGCTCCGCGACGTTCTCCGCAGCATCCTTCGCCCGGGATCTCCCCTGTTTCTTCGAGAAAGCCAGAAGATCCACGTGAGAGGGGCCCGCGAGAGAAAAAGG